>NW_024752597.1:117500-182500 GCF_018991925.1 Homarus americanus
TCTCAAACAGGAGATATCACAGCCTGGTCAAAAAAAAAAATAATCCCCTCCATTGACATAACCAGTCTAGCGGACGGGACCAAACACACACACATCCTCTTCAGATCCAGAGCTCGAGTTGACTTGAGTATCACACACGATCGTAAACAAATATTAGCCCAATTTTTTTTTCTCGTTTCTTCTGTCTAAATACTGAGAGATTATGTTACTTGTTTTAATTAAGAAATATGAGCCTCGTTGGATCGTGTTTAGTTTTTGATGAAGTGGAATGGATGTTTTTTTTTCGTGTGTGTGTGTGTGTGTGTGTGTGTGTGTGTGTGTTTGTATAGGTGTGTGTGTTTGTATCTGTGTTTGTAGGTGAATGCAATAAGACAGACAGACAGACAGACAGACAGATGAAGACAAAAATAATACAAATATATTGACTATTATATACAAAGTACGACCCCCAATGACAGGTTAATTTGGCCATTTTACGACCAAACGACCTGCGAGGGGACCAACAACATCCCCTCCTCACCCACCCACCCACACCCCATACCTCACCCTACACCTCACCCCCTCAGTTTGGGGTAAGTGAAACCTCCTTGTAACGGATTTTTCTCATCCTTCAGTCCGTTAAAGAGAGGTTTTGCTGCATGGAATTACGTCAGGATAGTTTAGGTTAGTTTAATGCAGGATTGGTTAGGTTGGGTTAGATCGGGATAGTTTAGGTTAGGTCAGATCAGGTCAGTATTATTTAGGTTAGGTCAGGTCAAGTCAGGTCAGTATTATTTAGGTCAGGTTAGGTTTGGTATAATGAAATTCCCTTGGTAGTTATGAGGAAAATTTCACCCTGAGGAATTTAAAAGTACTGTACAGGACCTGGCACTAATGAGGCTCACGTGACATACAGTAACTCTGAATAAATAATCACCTAATTTTCCTTCACTCTACTACTATTGTTTTTGACCTATAGCCACAACTGTAGCCCTGATTGACACACACACAGATTATTAACCTAATCTAACCTGAACTAACCTAACCCCACCCCACCTCACCCCACCCCACCCCACCCCACCCCACCCCACCCCACACCACCCCACCCTCCCACCCCACCCCACCCCACCCCACCTCACCTCACCTCACGTATCATTTACTGAAACACCAACAACACTTTACCTTATTAAGTTCTCCATGTCGAAGTGTTGAGCTTTCTTCTTGGCAGCCTCAACATCCTCTACGGGGGGCATGGAAGCCTCTGTGCTGTTGGTCGACATCCTTCTCAAGCCTCCGTGTGTGGGGGGGAGAGAGAGAGGAAGGAAGGAGGGAGGGAGGGAGGTTTTCTGTATTGTTGAGATAATGTATTACGATGTTTTAATGAACGAGGTGACTTACTGTATAGGGTGTGTGTGTGTGGGCTTCAATAGCTAAGGTCTTTCCAGTGTGTATCTTAAGGAAATAAATGCAGTAATTAGTAACGTTTAAATATTAGGATAAATGCTTCTTATTGGACGAGACTCTCAATGGAGCCTCTTGTCTTCTGATGAGCCTCTGAATGAAGTCGTTTGCTTTCTCACGAGTCTGTACAGGTTATCTTCAGAGTTCTCTCCTGACTAAGGTTTGAAATGAAGCTCCTTAATCACTGGTTGAGTTACTGTTGAGGCTCGGTTGATATTGCAGTGATCTTGATAATGTTGCAGAGGTCTTGTTGATGTTGCAAAGATATTGTCTATGTTGCAGAGATCTAGTTGATGTTGCAGAGGTCTTGTTGTTGTTGCAAATATCTTGATAATGTTGCAAAGATTTTGTCGATGTTGCAAAGATCTTGTCGATGTTGCAAAGATTTTGTCGATTTTGCAGAGATCTTGTTGGTGTTGCAGAGGTGTTACTGATATTGCAAGTGTCTTTTTCTCCTGACGAAGGCTTAAATCAACACTTCACTCCCAGGGTCATCACCACACGAGCAATTTCTTACGTCACCTTTTCACCAAGTCTTAGAAACCGTGGCCTCAATTTTCAATAAGTCTTAGGCTTTAAAGCTCCAGGTTTCATTATCTCTTTCAGAAGTCCTCAAGTTTCACTAAGTCCTTAACTTAGAGGCTCAAGTTTCACCAAATTCTCAGAAAAAAATAGGTCGAGTTTCACTATGACATAAAATAGGTCTCCAAGCTTCACGGAATCCGAGAAAATAGATTAAATTTTCAACAATCTCTTCAAAAATAGGTCTTCTAGGGTCGACAAGACGTAATCAGGAAAACATTGGATAATACCTGTAAAAGTCCCGCTTGGCTAAACAGAAAAACACGTTAATTAGGAAGAAAAACCCTGATGCTATTTATGTTAATTTTTCTGATAGTTTCTTTAAATCAAATTCTGAATGGTGGTAGTGGGGGGGGGGGTGCAGGGCCGAATCTCATGTAGGTTGAGTTAGGTTAGGTGGGATTGGGTTTAGATTTGGTGGGATTTGGTTAGGTTTCAAGCTCCATTTTGATGTAACTTGAACTGGTAGGATGGTTGTACTTGGTGGTGGTTGGTGGTAGGGAGAGTGAGTGAGTACGTGTGGTGTCCACGAGAGCTAGTTGTCCTCTGTCTATCTGTTGACGAGAGACTAAGTAGTAGTGTACCTAGTGTAACTCCTCCCACTTTTCTCTAACCTCCTCCTCCTCCTTCCTTTTCCTTTCTCCTCCTCTTTCCTTTTCATTTCTCCTCCTCCTCTCCTTGCCTGATACTACCACTATCCTCCCTTATACGCCCTCTCTCGCCCCCCCCCCTATCTTCCAGTACACCTCCCTCCCACACCACTACCACCATAGCTACATTACCTTACACCCCTCTCACCACCACCACCACCTTCCCTCACCCTCCCACACCACCACCACCACCACCCCACCTTGTCACTTTAGCACACTAATGCCCCCAGAATTATATCCATCATCCATAATAGCGACAATCCATCTCAATTGACTTAAAAACCATCCTTAAGGAAATGTGATCATATTTCCCTTTTATAATTCATCACGGTGTCCATTTACCTGTACAAGGTGTGAGTAAATTGTCCTGTAGTTAAGATCTCTGGTCTTAACGATAACCTTTTTTTTATCTAGCTGAGTGACCTTTCGTGTACCTGATAAGTGACCTTTCGTATACCTGTTTTATTTACCTGTAATTAAGAGTAGCAAGGGGATAGTTACACCTGTATCTTGATGTAACGTTATGCAACTTTTTAATATGTTTTAGTGTGTGTGTGTGTGTGTGTTTGTGCGTGCGTGCATAACGTTCACCTCACCTAACCTCACCTCTAAACCACCCAACGTGGAGTGTGTGAACCAGTAATTTGCTTGTAATAACTGATGCCCTTTGAATTTATACTCTGTGGGTCGACAGTCAGCTGATCGATGTCAATAGCAGGTCACATGGTTAATGTAAACACCAAAAACAGCTGATTAATATTTTGGTGTTTGTGTTGACGTGTTTTTTCTTACTGCATCTGTCAGCTCTATGAATACCAATGCTTAGTGACTGACTGACTGAAGGACTTACGAAGTTAAGGTCAAATTTATTACCCAGGGTGTTAATTGGCCCCTTGTGTGTGTGTGAATAATTAAAGTGATCGAGCGTGTTTTGCTGTGTCATTTTTCACCTTGTCTTCTAGCGCGTCTGATGCCATCTTGATTAGACTGTCAACTCATTTTTACCCCTCTCTCTCTCTCTCTCTCTCTCTCTCTCTCTCTCTCTCTCTCGTGACTAAGTTAAGAGAGTGAGTCAGTGGCCTATTTGTCTCTCCGCCAGTGAGTGTAAGTCAAACGTAGACAAGTGCATGTTGTGACAGGTATTGAGGCCATACCTGTCCTTAACCTAATTACTCATGAGCACCTCGATAGATAGATAGATTGATTGTTTATGACAGGTTTGTTCATCCTCGGGTAGCCATCAAAGCATGACGTCGCTCAACAAATATACGTACTATCTACTCGTAATAAATTTCCTCTAAAAAACTACAACAACATTCTACCAACGAGGGAGATTATACACTTGTCAAATTATTACGACTGTATTGGAGAGATACGATAAACAAAAGGCTTTTCACTGACAACTGAGAAACGATAGTCAATTTGTTTTGGAGACGATCCTAATGCCACTGAGGATATTGCTGCTGTTGTGGGTGCTGAGACGACTGTGTGTGTGTGTGTGTGTGTGTGTGTGTGTGTGTGTGTGTGTGTGTGTGTGTGTGTGTGTGTGTGTGTGTGTGTGTGTGTGTGTGTGTGTGTGTGTGTGTGTGTGTGTGTGTGTGTGTGTGTGTGTGTGTGTGTGTGTGTGTGTGTGTGTGTGTGTGTGATTAATAAAAGTAATTTGAAATTATTCTTAGTGTCTGCTGTAGTACATTTCTTCAAGTTCATTAATCTCTCGTATTTCAATTTGTCTCTTTATTCCCGTCTGTCTCTGTGTATGTTTGTGTATCAATCTGTTTGTTGAGGGAGGAGGAGGAGGAGGGAGAGGAGGTTGGTGTTGGAGGAGGAAGAGGGGAGGCGGTAGAGAAGAAGGGGTCATTGAGCAAGACAAGGAAGGAGTAATAATGGATGAGTCACCCACACACACACACACACACACACACACACACACACACACACACACACTCACACTCACACACACACACACACACACACACACACACACATACATGCACACACACACACACACACACACACACACACACACACACACACACACACACACACACACACACACACATACACATACATGCACACACACACACACACACACACACACACACACACACACACACACACACACACACACACACACACACACACACACACACACACACCTCTGATTGATCACATTTACTGCTTGTTACGCTAATCACTGCCAACACCTGAGAAGGTAATTTGATTTGTGGCAACGGTGAGGGGGGTGGTGGGTAGAGGGTTGGGGAGGATGAGGGGAGGTGAGGGCTGGTGGGTGAGGGGGAGTAAGGTTGGGGGGGGGGAATTTGAGGGGAAGGGGAACTTACTTTCTTAACTTTACCTAACGTACTGTAACCCCCCAACACAACCCTCTCCTGAAGGTACCGTTAGGGTGTTTAATCATCAAGTAACTGGGATCAACATACTGAGAGCAGATCACAGGAACACATCAATACTCACTTCTTTACCATTTATAGGTTCGTAAATCTGGTGGACTGCACAATAGTCGATTCTTTTATCTTCTTGTTGTTGGTGTAAATAAAACTTAACAAACTCGTAATAAATGGATATATAATTTGACTAACATAAACAAGAGGTTTTTTTTTTTTTTTTAGGTGAGGTATTTTGTTATATATTTTAGAGTAAATGTAATTATTGTATCGTGGAAGTGGAGTTAGCGTGATGTGTGTGTGTGCCGAATGTTCTTTTCCCCCTCTTTATGTTTTGTCAGGTTTCATGCAGTTTTTTTGGCATCTTTTTGGTGTGTGTCGTCTTGATAACTTTGACTCCAATATTGATGTAGTATTTCTCCCCTAACCAGAACATTAACCTACTAAACTATTTTCAAATGAGGGTCATTCAATCTTTGTGACCTCAGACCAAGGTTGAGGTCACGAGAGGTCAGTTGCGGTGCAGAATGTTTTTGTATATATACCAGATCAGATTTCACTTGTTGTTTGTGTGTTATGTTTGTGTTCTCATAGTGTTTGTTTGTGTTTGTTTGGGTGGGTGTATTAATGTAACTATGACAACAGGTAACCAGTTCATTAACTACACACACACACACACACACCTGTTGTCTATATGCTATACACCACAACAGGTAGAAATAGTGATAGTAATAGTATAATAGTAATAGTCTCAGTAATATTTATTTAGAAAGATATAGAGACAGGTACAATATTTTAACATTTATTTATGATTCCGTAAAAAGTATTCAGTTGTTCACGATGGTCATGGCGAGGCTCTACAGTATAACACACCGTTAACTGTGACAGATGTGTGAATTGATGGTGTACTCGAAGCGTGGCGTCCCTCTTACTCCCACCAATAGCTGTAGCCCATGGTTTTGGTTGACTGTAAAATTCTTGTAAATCAATCAAATTCCTCCATGAAAGGCTGTTGTAGGGAGCAGCGGTGTACAACTCACAGTTGAATAGCTTGGTCTTATCAAGTGTAGGTTCAAGGCTGAATCGCTGACTGCGTAGACCAGGCTATTCACTTGGTTTCAGCTTTATAGCCACTGTGTTTTAAATAATGATCAAGCATGGTTCTGAAGACCCCAACACTTGAGGTACAGTACTACACGTCCATCCTCTGCTGTGGTAGGTAGTAGGCAGCTATCAAACAGGGAGGTACTACCGCCTGGGAAGATATTGGAAGCATAAATGTATTGTTTAATGGTAGAACCTGCTACCATATGGTATCACAAAAATTGTAACCAAGTCCCAGGTTGCTGCTCTGACTTTCTGCCTCATTTACACACAATTGCAGGGTGATGACACTCCCTCATATTGATCCTCATAACGTCAATGAACTCCACCAACTAACTCACCTCTTCTGACAGCCTGGAATCAACTTAAAGCTAGTTCAGTTCCTAACATAAAAAGCACAATAAGAAAAAAAAACACATAAATTCATCTTTACAGTACTCGTAAAAAAATTGGAATAGAATTTCGCAAATCTTAAAATGAATGTGAGAAACTACAAGACATACTTAAGGCCATTGTTAATAATTCTGGCCACTGGGTAAGTACATACATTAATTTACAGTATATAACAGAATTATTTATCATAACAGCCTTTGTGAGCTATAAACCAGATACTTTGAATAGCATTTCCCAAAAATACTACCAGCTATACTGTACAACTTAACATGTATATATATTTCTGTACCCTCACACACACCCCCCAAAAAAAAGTAAATAAAAATCTAGAATCTTTTGAGGGTGTAAAATAAATCCTTGGTAGACTATACACATTTATTGAAGCTCTTTATTGTGTGGAAAGGTAGAAAGATATTTTTTGTTTATTATTTAGTGAACTGTTCAAGTGCCATTGGGAGTCAGGTGTATAAATACTTGATAGATGAGGTGAAGACAGGTGTGTGTGAGTGTGTGTATTTATGTGCGTGTATGTTTATGTATCTGTGTGTCTGTGTATTTATGTGTGTGTGTGTATTTATGTGTCTGTGTGTGTCTTTGTGTGTACTTTTATGTACTATGTGTGTGTATTTATGTGTCTTTGTGTGTACAGCATGTGTTTATGTATCAGTGTGTGTAGGTGTTTATAGAAGTATGTGTCCATGTGTGTTTATGCTTCTGTGTGCATGTATTATGTATTATGTATGTGTATGTGTGTGTGTGTGTGTGTGTGTGTGACATGCACTCAAGAGGATCACAACCAGGGTTCATCAAAGCTGGTTTATTACTCTTGACTTATTGACAGATTCAAGGATATTTATACTTGTCTGTTGTTGTAATTGTTGTTGTTTGATGATGATTTTTGTTGTTGTTTGATGATGCTTTTGTTGTTATTATTATTAGTTTGTTTGTTTCAGAGTGTTGACAGCCACGTCATTAACATCATCATGTTCATAGGCACAAGAGGAAGGAGAGAGGGAGAGAGAATCAGATCTGTGTGACATTTTTAAATCACAATTATCAAATTATCTGAGAGAGAGAGAGAGAGAGAGAGAGAATACTGTACCAGGTGAACAAAACGTATTACTTAATCACATTGAATACATGACTTTCATCACTCTTCACCCAGGCATTTTCTTTGTCTCTTACTCTCTCTTCCACCATCACTGCCACCACCACCACCTACTACTACTTTGCTGTCACTGGGAATCGAGTATAACGATCATCCAGCTATGATACAATGATATGAGTTATTAGGGATGTCACCTATGTTGTTGAGCTGTGAGGTGACTCGAGAGGCCGATATGGGACTAGCGGGTCGTCCACAGATGTTGCACGCATGGAGGGCTACATCTAGTGCCGGAGGGGTGGTGTCAGTATTTTTGCGGCGCTGGCACTTGTCTGCCTCGCTATGCAGTCGGACTAACTTGAGAGCATTGACACCTTGTGTGGTGCTCCTCCAAGCGCTATGATGTGGAGTAATTGTCTCCCGGGTGAGGGGGTCGATATGGCACTTTTTCAGGTTTGTCTTAAGACTATCCTTATACTTTTTCAGTTGCCCACCAGCGTTACGTTTACTATTCATTAGGTGACTGTAAAGTACGGTAGCTGCTTTGGCTGTCTACTGTCGTCCATGCGGGTAACATGGCCAGTCCAATGTAGTTGTTCATGGATAATGGCAGCCTCGATGCTCCTACAGTTGGTGTCAGCGAGAATACTGGCATTTGTTCTCTTTTCTTCCCAGCGAACACAGAGGATGGAATGAAGGCTATGTTGGTGAAAGTTTTCAAGTGCCTTGAGGTGCTTCCTGTATGTGACCCATGTCTCGCTGCCATATAGCAGGATGGGGAGGACTACTGCTCGATATACATGCAACTTTGTAGATAATTTCAGCTCCCTACAGCTGAAGACACGGGTATGGAGTCTGCCAAAGGCTAGAGACGCACATCTGATCCGATGTTGAATCTTTTCATCCATGTCCGCTGTATCACCATCACCAGAACTCATGTGTATTCTAGAGTACTAATGCTGTGTGGAACTTTCTGCCACACAGTGTTCTTCCTATATAATTATAATAGTTCATATATTCTTTAGATTAATGTTCATTTTTTCGCAGGTTGATGGAGATTCATGAACAGGATCTTGGTGCGACTGAAGGATTACATTTATATAGAGGATCTTGGTGCAACTGTAGGTATTATGTTTCTATAGAGGATCTTGGTGCAACTGAAGGTATTATGTTGGACAGAATTTTAAAGTACTGTACTGTATAGATTTTTCTAAATTAATTGCTGAACAAGTAAAAGGGTAGATAAAATAGAAGTAATTAAATTTTTTATTTGATTTTTAAAAGTATGATTACGACAAATATATATTTAGATAAAAAAATTAATAATGGTTGTTCCCTCTAGTGGCTCATGGAAACTATTCACAGGATGTTATTGGTGGAGACCCTAAGAATTACGACCAATCAGAAACGATGAGGAATCCTACACCAGTCAGGACCACCACAACTTCCAATACGTCAAGTCATCCAATCAGAAGTTATCGTTCCTCTACAGAGAAAATAATGTAAACGAATCATACGCCTTCCTGTAGTTGCCGTACCACTACAGGAGAAAAACACTTAAAACCTCAAAGTAATTTAATCTAACTTAACCAGGTGTGTAGTTAATTGCACAGGAGTATATATAGAGCTTTTAGGAGTCACTATATACCCCAGATACTCCATTAAAAGAGTCACTATACTCCCCAGATACTCCATTAAAAAGAGGTTTCAATGCACACTATAAATGCGTACAGTAATTTTTGACAGCGTTCGGAAAAAGAAAATCAATATTTTATGTACATACAGTATATTTATTATTTTGATTTTTATATCCATACGACTCGAGAATATATAAAATAACTATTCCAGATATATTTAGCACTGACTGATTGACCAATAGGGGAGTGGGAGATACACAAGGGGTTGATAAACAATGTAGATGAGAGAAGATGAAGACATAGAAGAGTGGATGAGTAGGGGAAAGGAAGTGGCAAAGGTGAGGAGAGGGAGGTGTAATGGCTTGTGGGTAAGTGGCCCCCCTAGGATGTTGGTGAGGTGTAGGGAAGTGGCACAGGTGAGGGGAGGAAGGTGACTTGTGGGTAAGGGCCTACATAGGTAAAGGAGAAGTAATAGGCAGTGGACAGAAACCTCATAAAGTGGATAGGTTAGGATAGTTTGTGGGTAGTGATGGCTCTTTAGAAGGTCAATATTGGCTAGGGGCCCTCAGAGACTAGCCAATATTGACCCTTAGTTCATGGGTAGGGGCCCACTGAGAATAAATAATAGCTAGGGGTCACTCAATTCATAGATAGGGCCCCTCAGTTCATGGTTGGAGCCCTCAATTCATAGATAGGAGCCCTCTGAGATTAGATAATGGAGGGCAGAGTGAATACAGAGGATTATAATAGGGATGTGAGGATTACTCAATGAATAGGAACACTTAGAAAATAGGGAGTGAGAGAGAATAGTAGCTGTTAGCTCTCTCTAGACAAGAATAGGTAAGGGGCCCTCAGTAGGAAGACAGAGGATAGGATGAGTAGATTGGGACCCTTAATAGGTAGGTAAAGGCCCTCAGGAAGTAGAAAAATATTAGGGCAAATCGGTAGGAACCCTTATTTTGAGGGGTAAATAGTTAGGGGGCCCTCAGTGGTAAGTTTGTGTTATCAGGAGCTCTTGAGGTGGATTTGGAGAAGCGCTTATTATTTTTTGGTGAGGTGGAAGAATGGACAAGTTGCATCCCACTCATAATTCATCTTGGCCTTCTCCTTGATACAGGTGTTGGCACATACTAACAGCGACTCACCCTAAGAGAGAATATGTGGAATTAGTGAGGGTGAGATGAAGAGAAGGGGGGGAAGGAAGGTAGGTGAGAGAGGGAGGGAAGGTTGGTGAGAGAGGGAGGGAAGGTTGGTGAGAGGGGGAGGGAAGGTTGGTGAGAGAGGGAGGGAAGGTTGGTGAGAGAGGGAGGGAAGGTTGGTGAGAGAGAGAGGGAAGTTTGGTGAGAGGGGGTGGAGGGAAGGTAGGTGAGAGGGGGTGGAGGAAAGGTAGGTGAGAGGGGGTGGAGGGAAGGTACATGTAGTATAATAATCTATCCAATCATAATGCAGTATAATTCTATCCAATAAGAATACAACATAACATATAGGACACTCCACTTACCCTATAGCAAGCATCACAGGCAAGAATACACATATCCACTTTATTCATAGGTGGTCCACTGTACACATTTGGCCTCAATAGTGGGTTGGCCTCCACGCCTCCGATCATCACCAAAGCCATCAAAGCCGCCAGAGTTATGCCAATCACGCCCACTATGACAAAAAAAAAATAGTAATAATAATAAAACATATATTTCAGTATTTTTAAGCTATTTTATAACTTAAATACTTCAAGGTCTTGTGTAGTTATATAGTATTATGTGTCTAGGACCGAATACACGATGTACGTGGTGTCGTAATTAAGCCAAAAAATCAGTCAAAGTTCCTGTACTTTTAGAAACCTTCAGTCAGAAATCCTATTCATTCTTAGAAACCTAATATTTAAATCCTAGATACTTAGAAACCTTATGTCAAAATGCTAATATCTCACTCATATAAACCCGACACGGTGTTAGAAACTGTAAACAGCACGAGAGACCAACTCACTGTTAAGGAGAGGAGCCAGTGAGGGAGATGTGTCGTGCTTGAGGGCTGGAGATGAAGTGATGCTGTGGTGTAGGTGTGTCCGTCTTATATACTGTATATACACCCCCTTGCCCTGCCTCCTCCCTCCCTCCTTCACCTCCAATGTGCGCATACTCCCTCACCCATTTACACACACGTGTATGTCTGTATTCGTATACATGCATATATGTACCTACACACACCCACACGTTCCCCCTCTCTCATGCATACATACATAGATACATACATACATACATACATACAACTATAATCATGTTGAACTGTATACCTGTATAGTTTATATACATGCCAATCGAATTAGATTAGGTTTGGTTAGGTTATTGTTTTGTTAGGTGCCACATTACCGTCTTCACTGTATGGATGAAACAAAATGAATCGGAGGACAAAAAGCTTGGAGACTTATTTATTTCCGTTCACTAACTTAATTCAATTTCGTTCACCCACTTTACTACACGGTGAGGCAATATACTCTCTCTCTCTCTCATCTAGGTCCCCCCCTCCACCTTCTACTTTCCTCCACTCTCTCCTCTCCTTCCTCCACCCACACCATCCTCCATTCCTTCTTCCATTCACTCTTCCCTACCTCCACCCTTCACACTTCTCCATCCATTCACTGTTCCCTCTTTCCACTCTTCACTCCCATCCCCCTTCCCCTTCCACTCCCCTCCACTCCCTCTCTCCACATACAACTGATAAACATAGTCTTGTAGAATATTATACTTGTTAATGTAATTGTGTGTGTGTGTGGGGGGATTCAATTTCCAGACCTGACTGTATTTATTTTGATTAGGTTCTATTTTATTTTATCCTCTTTGCCAATTATCTGTCTGTTGGCTGCTTGGGCGATCGGTCACATCTCTGTTACACACTGTTGGCAAGGTCTGGGCATATAGTGGCTCTGTTACTCACTGTTAGCAAGATCTGGACATATAGTGGCTCTGTTACTCACTGTTAGCAAGATCGGGACATATAGTGGCTCTCTGTTACTCACTGTTAGCAAGATCTGGACATATAGTGGCTCTCTGTTACTCACTGTTAGCAAGATCTGGACATATAGTGGCTCTCTGTTACTCACTGTTAGCAGATGGGACATATAGTGGCTCTCTGTTACTCACTGTTAGCAAGATCTGGACATATAGTGGCTCTGTTACTCACTGTTAGCAACATCTGGACATATAGTGGCTCTGTTACTCACTGTTAGCAAGATCTGGACATATAGTGGCTCTCTGTTACTCACTGTTGGCAAGGAAGGAGGCCAGTGGCATGTGTAAGATCCCTCAATTGTTCGTGATAATCTTGTCTTGGATTTAATTATAGTATAGTATACATTTGAAGAAGCTTCCCTTAAGATTGGACCCCCATTTTCTACTTCAATCCCATTCATTCTATCATATAATTACTACTTATTAGAGATTAGACAAAGTAATATACTCAAATACATTTAAATAAGTTTCCCTTTAAATATTACAAGACTAAGTAAAGTTTGTGTACATTTAAGAAAGTCTCCCTTAAGTTTGAAAAATAATATTATTCCCATTTTCTCCTACACACCATTTTCTTTGTGTGGTGAGAGAGAGAGAGAGAGAGAGAGGTTAGGCGATATTCAGTCAGTCAGATGTAAATAAACAGTGAAGATGGCTGAGGGATTGGTGGTGGAGTTTCAGAAGTTCCATAAAAACTCCAGACACTTAAAACGATTACAAAGGGAGACATTACAGTCGATTGAAGATGTTGGTGTGTCTGGGAACCTATCTGAAGGTGAGGATATAGAGGAAATTTGTTATTTTATGTTGAAATTTGACGCTGCTTTGAGTCGAGTTTGTGTTGACGTATAAAAAACCTGTCATTATTTACTTGTATGATTAACTTTAGAATTTTAATATAATTTTACGGGGAGTTTGTAGTTATTAATGGCTGTTGGGTTATTATGTAGTGTATATGTAGAGATGCTCTCTCTCCTCTTCATCAGGTGTCATGTAAATATTTTAAATGTTTTTTTTTTTATATTTAGAGTTTTTAAAGGATGTTTCGTTGTTGGAATATTTTGTAGTTTGTAATGTTAGAGTTTAAAGAACATCTGTTGGGTTGAGGACTTGTTGTGTTATAGTTGGATATGGTTTACAGTCCTTATGCCCTTATTTACCTTTTGCCCTCTGCCAGTTCATGCCCTACCCTCTTTTTTTTTTTTTTTTTTTTTTTTTCCGCCACTGATCGGCTCGCTAGCCGCCCGAGCGATTGGTTACATCTGTCACGCACTGTTGGCAAATACTGGGCATGCACCGGCTCCTGAATGTACCTGAACCCACTCCAGTGTTGGTCAAGTCTTGTCTTGAAAGAGCTCACACTCGGTGCTGTCACAACACTCTGGTAGATTGTTCCAAGAGTTTACAACCCTCACTCCGAAAAAGTTTGCCCTCACGGTTTTCTGGATTGCGGCTTCTTCAATCTTGAGCTGTGACCCCTTGTGGGGCGAGCGTCTGCCAGCTCCAAGTAAGGACACTCGACTGAGTAGTGCCCCCTGAGATGCTTATACACCTCAACTAGGTCGCCCCTTGCCCGTCTGTAGTATAAGCTAGGCAAGTTCAGGCGCTCCAATCTCTCAGGGTAGCTGAGGTGCCGAAGCGCAGGCACCAGTCTGGTGGCCCTCCTTTGAACATTTCTTGCCCATTAGCCCCTCCCCCCGGAATTTTATGACTGCTCACCACCAACCTAACCTAACCTTACCTAATATAAACAGCTTCTTGGATTAACAGAGAGAGAAGAGTGAACTGGCAGGGAATGAAATTGTTATGGGGTAAATTTCCAGGGGATGAACGGGCTATGAAAACAAAACAACTGCATGTTTATTCCTTGAAAATTTAATACATACGTAGATAGTTCACATACCCGGACAGTAGCAATCATTAAGTTATTTCAAGCAAGGAAAATCCAAAGGTTAATTAAAAGCTTATTTCACCTAAGCAGTTACCACTTAAGTTTGAATATACGAGTGTTGTTGTTGATATACGAAGGTCATGTCTCGGTGTGACTGCTTCTATGACCCACAACAAGGTTCTCTAGGGTTTAGAATTAGTGGGGTGATTGGTATAATTTCTGTGTATTTTTTTAATGGAATCTTTACATATATAATTTAAATCTATTGTTATTAGAGAAAGGCAGATAAAAAAAGACCCTGTACAGTGATTAATGCTCGGGGTCGTGTATGTTCCGTCACACAAAGATGCTACTCATAATCTCAAGAAACTTTTAATTCCTCCGTCTTATTCTGGATATTTATTCGGTAAGAGGCGAGATTTATTTGATGGTACAGTAAATGCTCGTACAGGAGCTGGTCATTAGAGGAGAGTGATGTAGAGTATTACCCAGTGGTGTACAGCTCAGTAAAATGCCATTCTATTCTAACTGAAAAATAATGTAAGATTCCTGGATTAGGTTAGAGTAACATACTACAGTTCTTGTATTAGGTTAGATTAATTCCTGGATTAGCATATAATTATTGATTAATCACATAACCCCGCAGCCATCCAAAATAGTCTCTGTTTGCATACAAGGTGGCGACGACATTTTCTCGACACACCTATGGTAAAGGTTCAGTTTAGTTTCGTTGTCATCAAGGAGGAAGTACAGGGTATTTAGGGTCGTGACTGAACCAATGACGAGGGATAAAATAAACCAATCATACGCAGTTAAAAAAAATATTGTTAGGTTACCAATTTATTTATTTTTTATTGTAAGGTTACCAATTTATTTATTTTTTATTGTAAGCTTACCAATTTATTTATTTTTTATTGTAAGGTTACCAATTTATTTATTTTTTATTGTAAGGTTACCAATTTATTTATTTTTTATTGTAAGGTTACCAATTTATTTATTTTTTATTGTAAGGTTGCTAATTTGTTTTTGGGGTTTATTTTGTAAGGTTATCAGTTAAGGTTTAGTTGGTTTATTTTGTCTCTTGTCATCTATGGTTTAGTTAATATTTATTCACTAAAATCATCATACAGGTTTATGATTAGATAGGCAGGTATGTAAATTATGTACGTACTAGGCTGTGGGAGTAACTATGTGCGTGAAGAATTAAAACCAACCTTTACCCTTTTCTTAATATTTTTGTAACTTTTCCCTTGATTAAAGTATCTGTGAAGTTCCCCAAAATTATCCGTAAACTTCCCACCCCAAAAATATCCGTGAACTTCCCTCAAATTATCCGTAAAGCTCCCACAATAAGATATCCATTAGGTTCCCACATGTGCTGCATAGACGGTGGGGTCCAATGGGTCTCAAAACGAACGCTGCGACTCCTGTTGTCTCGGTAGGGTTGTCTAAAGCCTCCTTAGTCCGTTGTGCCATATTGTCTCACGAAATCATAAACATATTTTTTCATGAAGTGTGTACAAGATCTGTAATTATTTCCTGCTGTATTTTGACGTGTAAATACAAAATACGGAGACAGCCTCTATTGATTATATGGAGATCGAAGTCCATTACGTCGAGGGTTCACTGGGTTAGGTTAGGTAGACAAGGGTGAAGATATATTTAGTGGCTACCATAATAATCTCAACTTTGACGTAAGGAGTCCTTCTCTTCCTAACTTCCATCTGATTGGATTATCCTGAATGACAATTGAATCACTTTGATTGACAATTGGATCATGAACCACATGACCTGAGATAATAATGCAGCTTAGGGTAATTTTAGATTCACAGCGAGACCTCTATTTAACGGATTATCTGGAGACGATAGAGTCGAGGGTCAGTTAGTTGCGAAACGTCCAACTATTGAATCATATTAGGGATACACATCTGTTATATCAAGGGTATATAATAGGGTAGATATAACAAGGAAGAACTATAGTGTAATTATTATAGATCCCACAAAGACTTTTAGGTCAACTTGAACCTCATGTTTATACTATCAAGAACTGGAACACATTTGTACAAGTTGGATAAATTTCGAAGACTAAACTTGAGGTAGAATCAGGATTATATTATTTATTGACTTATTATTTATTTTATTTTTTTCTTTTGTAATTTTTTATTTTTATTTTGCCTTTGAGGATGGTGATTTAACCCTTTGAGGATAGTGGTTTAACCCCTTGATGACTATAGTTTAAAACCCTGGAAGACTATTATTTAACCCTCTAGAACTCAAAGGGATTAACCATCTACTGTGAAGCACTGTATTAGGTTACCTGCAAGGAGCGGTGTTGCTGTTAGGTGTGTTTTAATCATGCTAACACGAGACAGTTTTACCCACCTTATCACTCAAAGGTGTTTAGTAATATCTCGCCGAATAAAACCTTGAGAAATTATCAAGCTTTGGTGTCGGTATGGCTTTCAAAATACAGTAAAGTGAGTAGTATGGTTTTCAAAATACAATAAAGTGAGTAGTATGGCTTTCAAAATACAGTAAAGTGAGTAGTATGGTTTTCAAAATACAATAAAGTGAGTAGTATGGCTTTCAAAATACAGTAAAGTGAGTAGTATGGCTTTCAAAATACAATAAAGTGAGTAGTATGGCTTTCAAAATACAATAAAGTGAGTAGTATGGCTTTCAAAATACAATAAAGTGAGTAGTATGGCTTTCAAAATACAATAAAGTGAGTAGTATGGCTTTCAAAATACAATAAAGTGACTTAGATCAAGGAATTACTTACATATAGCTGTGAAACTATGGAGGGGGGGGAATTTCTTATTAGGTCACACTCACTACTACCTGTACTACTAAGACTAACTGTCAGATCTGTGACTGCTAGGAAGGGTAATATGACAGGATGGACTGCCATGCCTGGAACAAGTAATTGACTGATCTGGCGTGCAAATAGATTAGAATTGATGTAGTGTGTTAGTTTATGTAAGGTTTATATTGAAGTGGGTGTACAGGTAGTGCATTGAGGTTTGACGTCAAGTGGAGATCATAGTGGGGGTTGGGGGGAAGGTTTTATATAATGTTATTAGGGGTGTGACTGTGCTTATGACTATTGTGTTGTATGTATGTTCGTTCGTTCGTATATTTAACCAAATATACGAACGTTTGGAAACTTCTCGTGATCTTAAATAACAATGAATAGTTTATTATTATCAAAATTCTACCTTTGGACTGTTTAATATTTATCCTGACAGTAACGCAGCTGACAATACATCCACCAATCACAATCGCCTTTACATACAGCCTTACTTAACCAAGTATTGCCAGGTAAAATTGCCAGTACGAGACCCAAGGTGGGTCAGTTCATCTTTGGTTGACTGTACATACATATATACATACATACATACATACATACATACATCACTTGTGGACACTAACAGCACGACACATGTCCAAACAATACTCAATTTCTCGTCACGTATATCAACAAACATGGAATTGGCATAACACACTACCCAGCTCTCGGAATTATCTCACGTTCAGCTGATGGGGGTGATGGGTACATCCCCCTTTCATATCATGTTGAAATCTACTAACTAAGCAGATATGAAACGTGCTGACATACAGTGTTTGTAAACATATTCTGGTGAAGGAAATATAATCTTTTATTTTGTTAGACGCATTTAAGCAACAAGGAAAATTCTTCATACCGGGAAGGCCATGGAGGTATTCTCTCTCTCTCTCTCTCTCTCTCTCTCTCTCTCTCTCTCCTGCTTTGTATGTAGTTGATGTGTATCGTTGTTATGATTCAGTTAATGTACACCTGATGTACTGTATGTATGTATGAGTGAATACCTGTGTACGTGTGTTGTCTCTGTAAGTAACATCCGGATACCATTTCAAGAGATGAGAGATGCGGTCGCTTCAGTGTGCGTGTGTGTGGACGTACATGTGTTACTTGCAGTATTACCAGTTGTCATTAACACCTCCTGACACGTGTTGGTCAGCTGTTGTTTCAAGTTTTACTAGCTGTGCCTGCTTTACCTCGCCCCCCTCCCTCCCCCCTCGACCTGAACCCCCTCCCCTCGATACCTCCCCCCCCCTCCTCCTCTTCCCTCTACCTGACCCTTCCCACCCCTCAATTGTTACATGACTCCCCCCCCCTCTCTCAAGTAATTCATTCTTTTGACTTCAGACTTTAGAACACACTTATCTGTCTCACTTAAGGAATTTACATCAATAGGGAGCACTTATCAACCTCACAATCCAAACTTAACACTTATATTCTTAACTTTAAAGAACTTAGATGGCAAGGAGCACTTATACTGTATACCTCACTTGAGGAACTTAGTAACTTACAAATATCACGGAGCACTTAACTACGTTACTTGAGGCTCTAATGGAGTGTGTTGGATGAGGTGCTACATGGTGGAGGAGAGGATGAGGTGCATTATTTATGGTCTTGGTAGTCAGGTGCTGCGATCTTCTTACCGTTGTGTGTGTGTGTGTGTAAGAGACAGGGAGGGAATGTTTGTGTGCGTGTGAGAGTATGCATGTGTGTCTGACAAAGAGAGAGAGAGAGATAGGGTGCATGTTTGTATGTAAGAAAGAGAGTTTGTGTATGCATGTATGTGTGTGTCGTGCATGACATGGGATCACACATAAGGACTATAGCTAAAGGTGTGCTGGCAGGTAAAGACATTGACCTACAGTATGGGGTGGTGGTGGAGGGTGATGGGTACGTCCCCTTCCCCCATCATAAGAGTCGATTTTGTACCTGGCTTCTCGAGTGACAAACCCGTCTATGAGTTTTGTACCCAAATGGCGTTATGTAGCCGCTGTAATCTAATCTCTCCTTACATAACTTAACCTTGTCTAACTTTACCTTACCTTACCCATATCTATCTATCCTTACCTATCCTAATGTAGACTTATCTATTTATCTATCTAACCTTACCTATATCTCTATCTATCTAGCCTTGCCTTCCTTTACCATATCTATCTATCTATTTGTTTATGCATACAGTAATATTTCTCTATCCATCTATATCTGTATATCTATCTATCCATCTCTCAATCCCATCTGTCCACCTATCTGTCTTATCTATCCAGGGTAACAGAGACTCTCCTTAGGTACTGTTAATGCCAGAGACTCGACATCACTCACGGCCAATCTTCCATCACACCTTTGTAAACAGAGTGGTCGAGTCATAGTGGTGGCAGGGGGGGGTCACCAGGTGTGTTTGTGTGTGGGGTGGGGGGAAGGGGGAGTTTTGGTTGGGTGTGTGCGTTATCCCTCAATACAGTGGGTTGTGGTTGTAGTGTGTTATTATCTGGGGTTATCTTGGGTTGTGGGGGTTTTAACTATTCATTTATATAAATAATTGTTGTTGTGGTTATATTTTTTATACGTGTTGTTGTTATTATTATTACTGTATTATTCTGAAAGACGTTAAAGAGTTAGTGTTGTTCTTTAAGTGTTGTGTTACAGAACAATTGGGGGAGATCCGGTTTAGCGAGCTTGAGGTAAATGAGCTGCGACAGGTGCTGGGGGTACCGGTGTGTGTGGTGGTGGGAGGACAGGACGCATACGGCAAGGTGTTGGTGGTGACCCGTCTGCTGGCTGAACAGGTCCTGCCAATAGTGACCCCTACCCTGGCTCCTGCTCCCTCACACCCCTGGCGGCCGATAAGATTCAAGCACTCTCACACCCGGACTGTCTCTCTCGCTCTACCTGAACACGCGCCCTCTGCCGCCGCTGGTTATGAATTGGTACATTCTCTCCACGCCCACTCCCGCCCCTGGGGTACAGTGCCCAGGCCCGATGTGGAGTTAGACCAGCGAGCTTTACAGGTACGTCTTCGCCAGGTGACGTTCCTTAACAGACCCTCCCTCCCTCCCTCCCTCATCGCCTCTTTGTTTACATACAGTCAGCTGTGTTTACATGTGATCAGCTGTTACTCTCCATGTGTGTACAGTTGCCTATTTGCTTATATTTATTTCTTATTTATTAGTGAGTTTTAGGTACTGGGAATATATACAGATGTGTTTAAACGTTATTGAATCCAATTGACCTAAAATTTGATAGTGAAATGTGTCTCTCTCTTAGGCAGTCTGTCAAAACGTTATCAGTCATTATCTCCCAACACAGACACAAACACACACATATTCCTCAAGGACTCACTCCCTCTTCCTCTACTCAGGACCCGGTAATGGGAAGTGCCATGCTGGAGGTAGGCCTGAATCACCCACTACTGAAGGATGGGGTGCAGGTGGTAGTCACGCCCACGGCCGCCCACACCTCCACCATCACCTTCCTCACTGGTCTCTTGCCTGAGGTCCTTCCCATCATGGTGTATGCTATCTCCCGGGACGAATTCTCAGCCCACGTAAGTACCTGTGTCTGTCTGGGTGTTTGTTTTCATTGTTTGCTTTTTTTTATTTGTGTTTAGTCTTGTTTGGTTTGTTTATCTTATTGTCTTTGTTTGCTTCCTTCCATGACTACTAAATTTTTCTTGTTTGACGTTTGTTTACCCTGTTTGTTTGTTGTTGTTTTGGTTAGGTTAGGGTGTGTTAGGACTTGACCCCAATAATAATAGGTTGGGTTAGACTAAGTTAGGTCAGGTCACACTGTTAAATTAGGTTAAGTTTGGTATGATAGGTCAGGTCAGGTTAAGCAGTCATTAAGAACACTGCACACTTGACCATTAGCCACAAGACGAGAATGGAGAAATAATGTAGTAGGTCTTCTCTCTCTCTCTCTCTCTCTCTCTCTCTCTCTCTCTCTCTCTCTCTCACACACACACACACACACACAGCAATGCTAGATTAGGTTAAGTTAGATTAGGTTAGCATCAGGTTAGTAAGGTTGGGTTAGGTTAGGTTAGCATTAGGGTGGTGGCGGGGCTAATCTTCAGGTGATCCGACACGCTTAATAATTACAATGAGTATCTTACCGTCTCTTCAGCCATGGGACAGTGCTTGACATATACGTTTATTATCTGCTGATGCAATTTTGTTTCCTGTTGTGACTGTGTGTTTGTGGAGGGAGGGGTAGATAGTGTTTGTGTGTGGCAGTCATTAGTTTGCTTTCCCAGGACAATATTTAATTTAGTATATCTTGAAAGGTCACGAGTTCAACCCTTCTCATGACCACACTCACGCCCACCCCAGCCTATCCTAGTGCAACCTATCCTATCCCATCCTATCCTATCCTATCCTATCCTAGCACAGCCCAGACCAGCCCAAGTATATACTCTCTCTCTATCTTAATGTTGACTCCTAATTGATGTTAACTGAATGTAAATAGGACCGGGTACAGCTAGTAGGAGGGGGGGGGTATCTTGGGATTTTTTTGTGTCTACTATAATAGGAGAGAGAGAGAGAGAGAGAGAGAGAGATTGTGTTTACTCTGGGGTCGTAAATTTTGTCTCATTGGATTCATTAGATAGGTTGGTTGATGGTGTGTGTGTGTGTGTGTGTGTGTGACAGACACAGACACACCCCACACACTTGGGTGGAGTGTGGTATAGTTGTGATTGTGGTAGTGGTGGTAATGATTGTAGTGGTAGTAGTAGTGGTGGTAGTAGTAGCAATAATAGTAGTGGTAGTAGCTGGCAAATAATAGTGGTAGTATTGGTAGCAGCTGGCAAATAATGGTGGTAGTAGCTGGCATATAATTGTGGTAGTGGTGGTAGTGATGGTGGTAGTGGTGGTAGTGATGGTGGTAGTGGTGGTAGTGACTTAGCAACACAGGGTCACAGCACACACTGACAGCCGTGAATAGCCAGGGATTATGACAGTGACAACAGGAGCGTGACGCGGGTGTACGTGTGTGTCGCCACTACCACCACTACAACTACCACTAATCCTACTAATACAACAACCATTATATGTCACCTATTATCACTACCACCACTCCTACGACTACAACTACCACTATTACTACCAGCAGCAGGTGACGAAGCAGCACGTGTGTGTGTTTAAAGTCACAGGACACAAGTCAATGTTGTGGTTACTGAACTCAACCCCGGGGAGTAACCTGACACACACACACACATACACACACTGTACACACACACACACACACACTGTACACACCTATCATTCTTTTTCTATCAGCATTACCTATCCATCTCAATTTATCTCTCTCCCTCCCTCCCTTCCTCTCCCTCCCTCCCTTCCTCTTCTCTCCCTCTTCCTCCCTCCCTTCCTCTCCCTCCCTCCCTTCCTCTTCTCTCACTCACCTCACCTCCCCTCCCCCAACACACCTGAACTGAGGAGCTCTGGCAGGTGAGGGGAGGGGGGGGGGTGAGGTATACCCGTCAGCTGATCTACCACAACAATAACAAGTAACCTGCCTATTCTATCCTGTTGTTGTTGTTTTTGTGTTATTGTTGTTATTTTTTATGGTTGTTATTGTTGCGTTGTTGTTTTGTGTCTTGTGTTTCTGTAGTTATTGTTATGCTTTTGTTATTGTTGTTGGTGTTGTTATTGTTGTTGTTTTGATGATGTTTTCTTGTGTTTTTGCGGCAACAATGACTCGTGCTGAAGGTCTTGGGTTGTATCTTATGACCTGTTGGTGCTGCTTACAACACACACACACACACACACACACACACACACAGCTGGGAACGCGTGGGTGTTGGTGAGTCATTAGAACCGTTTGTGTCCATGTTTTCCATGACGGGCGTGAAAAAATTTCCCCACAAACGCCCAAAATTTTCTACAATGGCACAAATTCCGAGGTGTGTGTGTGTGTGTGTGTGTGTGTGTGTGTGTGTGTGTGTAAGACAGGAACCAAAGTGTGTCGGTGAAGCCTGTTGTCGTAAGCTTAGTGGAAGGACTAGGTGGTGGAGGGAGGGAATGAAGGATAAGAAAACGAGTGGAGGGAGGGAGGGAGGGAGGTAGGTGGAGAAATCTGAGAAAGGAATGAAAGGTGGGAAGGAAAGAAGGAAGAGAGAGGGGGAGGGAAGAGAGAGAGAGAGAGAGCTTGGGTATTATAAACCCTGTCATGTGCTGTATTGACACTACTAGTCAGCTGATGATGTGTGTGTATGTGAGTTAAACAGTGTATGTATGTATGTGTGTACAGAGCTACTTAGTAAGGCTTCATGTCTCACACACACACACACTTATCACCGTTGCCTTTGCTCCTAGTTCTTCCTTTTGTAGTCCTGTTGGCTGCCTGCCGTGGTTAAGGATCAGTATTTAGGGTTAAAGTGGTTTTAGATTGTCCGGTTTCCCCTACCCCTCCCTCCCTCCCTCCCTCCCTCCCTCTCTCTCCTTCCTCCTTCCCTCCCTCCCTCCCTCCCTCTGTCTGTGGGGGATCGCTTACACAACTACCACCACTACCACTTTCCTCCTTACCCTTCCTTCCTCCTCTTCCTCTACCCATCTCCTCCTCCTTCCTATCTCTGTCTCCTTATCTCTTCCTTCCTACCTCCTGGGGTGGGGGAGCTAATCTTCAGGTGATACAAATTTTCCCCTATACACCTGTGTCTTATATAGTGGTTCGTTATAAAGTAGTATTGTGTTTTTATTATATATCTCGACCAGGGAATGATAGATGAACCATTGCCAAACGTGACTCTGGGTATTGTAGCAGGTCATATTAGTCAGAGATATATGTGTCCTTTTGGAGTTAAATCTTCTAATTAATCCATTGGAGAATAGATGGGGTGGGGGGGTTGTGACAGGAGGGGTGGGGTTGTGGGACAGGGGGGGGTGGGGACAGAGGGGGTGGGGGTGTGACAGATGGGGGTGGGCTAGACAGAGGGGGTGGGGGTGTGACAGAGGGGTGGGGGTGTGGACAGAGGGGTGGGGGTGTGGACAGAGGGGGTGGGGGTGTGACAGATGGGGTGGGGTTGTGACAGAGGGGTGGGGGGGTGGACAGAGGAGGTGGGGGTGTGACAGAGGGGTGGGGGGGTGTGACAGAGGGGTGGGGTGTGACAGAGGAGGTGGGGGTGTGACAGAGGAGGTGTGTGTGACAGTTTTGAGGGGTGTGATAGAAGGTGGGTAGCTGCCTAATCTACCTACCTACGTGATTATACAAAGCTGTCATTAAATTAAGTCATTCTCTCCAAAGGTCTAAAAAGTTCGTAGTCATTGAGTGTTTTGTTGAAGTAAAGTACAGTATCGGTACGTGCGCCTCCTTGTTATAATGAAGCAACACATATATAAGCTGACCGGTGTCTGTCCTTTCAAAAACCCCACACTGTTTACATCTTGAGGCCCCATCATCCCGTCTTTACCGCGTAGAGACTAAAACGTTGATTGTCATTGGCTGAATCGAGGGACGTCAGATGGCAGTTCAACCCCCTAGGTGACTCCAATAACAGCGGGGTGTAGTGACGTCATCGGGGTGTGTGGCTCGACCCGTCTAACAGGTTCGGATTAATAAACAAGAGAAGTATTTTTTTTTATAAGCTGATTGGCTGTGTTTGTTGTGGCTGGTTGGCTGTGGGTTGGTGGCTGTGTTTGTTGTGGGTTGGTGGCTGTGTTTGTTGTGGGTTGGTGGCTGTGTTTGTTGTGGGGTTGGTGGCTGTGTTTGTTGTGTTCTGGTTGGCGTGGTTGGTGGCTGTGGGTTGGTGGCTGTGGGTTTGGTGGCTGTGTTTGTTGTGGGTTGTTGGCTGTGTGGTTGGTGGCTGTGTTTGTTGTGGGTTGGTGTGTGTTTGTTGGATTGTTGGCTGTGTTTGTTGTGGGTTGTTGGCTGTTGTTTGTTGTGGGTTGTTGGCTGTGTTTGTTGTTGGTGGCTGTGTGTTTGTTGTGGGTTGGTGGCTGTGTTTGGGTTGGCTGTGGGTTGGTGCTCTGTTTTGTTGTGGGTTGGTGGCTGTGTTTGTTGTGGTTGTTGCTTTTGTAATAATAATAATAATAATTAACGGTTTATTGAAAGAGCTTGGCAGCCACAAGACAGAAAATATACAGTTACATATTTGGGGAATGGGTTACGAATTACAAATAATATACAAGTGACATAAGTGACACAAATAAGACATATAGTAACTTAGATGTATAGTAACTTAGATGGGGATCAGCTCAAACTACAGTTCATTTCAACATAGTGACAGTGTAAGGAGCAGTGTTTACTGGGAGTGAATACACTGATTTATTACATGTTATTGATAATTTTTACAATGGTTGGGACTGGGCTGTTCTTATAGCGATCAGTTCGTGCACGTATGGGCTGGATGCGGTTGTGGTGTCGAACAGGAATTCTCGGACAGGGGATCTCAGGTGGTAGTAGGGGCCGGTGTCGGGGATGGTGTAGAAGCTTCTTACCAAATTTGCAGATGAGGCCGTGGTGATGGTCAGTGAGAGTCGAAAGGGTCAGTGTGTTGAGCGCTTCTTGATATGTGGTGTAGGAAGGGGAGAGAATAATCTTGCATGCCCTCTTTTGCACTTTTTCTAGGTGTTTACGTTGTGTGGCATTTAGAGAGGAAGACCAGGTGGGGGAGGCATAGGTGAGCTTGGGAAGTATGAATGTTGTGTATACACTGAGGAGCTCGTGTGCGGGAACTCCGAGGGACTTGAGTCGGCGGAGGAGGTGGAGACGGAAACTGGAGGATTTGACAACTTCACTGACGTGTGGTTTCCAATTTAGTTTGTTGTCTATGGTGACGCCGAGGAGCTTCGTGGAATCTACAACCTGGAGTGTGTTCGGACCTAGGGTAATGGAGGGAGGTGGGACAATGTCGGAGGAGAGGTTGATGTGCATAACCATGGTCTTGGTATGGTTGATGGTGACATGGTTGTTGGTGGCCCAGTTTTGGAGACTGTTCAATAAATCCTGAAGGGTGGTATAGTTGGGAGCAGAATTGTTGACGCTGATCCCAATGGTGGAGTCGTCGACATATTTCCAGCGAGCAGGGGTTTCTCTTAGGGCATCATTGATGAGCATAAGGAAGCAGAGTGGTCCCATCTTGGTGCCTTGGGGGACGCCACAGGTGAGTGACTGAAAGGTGGAGACAGCCCCTCGGAAGCGTACAGCTTGGCGTCGGTCACTGAGGAAGTCTGTAAGCCATGGTATGAGATTTCTCCGAAGCCCGAGGTCAATAGCTTTGTTTATGATTATATTGTGGTCGACTAGGTCAAACGCTTTAGTGAAATCAACGAAGGCGACAGCTACAGACGTTTTTCGTTTCTCGAGATGGCGGTATATGTAATCGAGAAAGCTGACAAGACAGTGAGTGGTGGAGGAAGTTTTCATGTTGCCAAATTGCTGAGGGTCTACGACTCCTGCAATATCAGCATAAGCCCTGTCAAACACAAAACTTTCACAGATTAGGCTGGGTATTGGGGTGATTGCAATAGGTCGTAGCTGGTTTAAGGTTTGTGGGCTGGTTGACTTGGGCACTGGTGGGGTTGTTGGCTGTGTTTGCTGTGGGTTGCTGGCTGTGCTTTGTTGTGGGGTTGTTGGCTGTGTTTGTTGTGGGGTTGTTGGCTGTGTTTGCTGTGGGTTGTTGGCTGTGTTTGTTGTGGGTTGGTGGCTGTGTTTGTTGTGGGTTGGTGGCTGTGTTTGTTGTGGGTTGTTGGCTGTTGGCTTTGTTGTGTTGGCTGTGTTGTGTGGCATTGTTGCTGCTTGTTGTGTTGGGTTGTTGGTTGTGTGTGTTGTTGGCTGTGTTGTTGGCTGTGCTTGTGTTGTGTTGTGGCTGTGCTTGTTGTGCTGTTGTGTGCTTGTTGTGGGTTGTTGGCTGTGTTTGTTGTGTGGATGTTGTTTGGCTGTGTTTGTTGTGGGCTGTACGTGTTTGCTGTGGGTTGTGTTTTGTTGTGGGTTGCTGGCTGTGTTGTTGTGGGTTGTTGCGTTGTGTTTGTTGTGGGTTTGCCGTGGCTGTGGGTTGATGTTTGTTGTGGGTTGTTGGCTGTGTTGTTGCCGTGTTTGCTGGGTTGTTGGCTGTGTTTGTTGTGGGTTGTTGCTGTGTTTGCTGTGTGTTGTGCTGTGGGTTGTTGGCTGTGTTTGTTGTGGGTTGTTGGCTGCAGTTTGTTGTGGGTTGTTGGCTGTTGTGCAAGTTGTTGTTGCTGGTGCTGGCTTTGTTGTGCTGGCTGTGTTTGTTGTGGGTTGGTGGCTGTGTTTGTTGTGGGGTTGTTGGCTGTGCTCTTGTTGTGGGCTGTTGGTGTTGTTGGCTGTGTTTGTTTGTTGTACACATGTAGTCGGCGGTGGGTTGTTGGCCGTGTTTGTTGTGGGTTGCTGGCCGTGTTTGCTGTGGGTTGGTGGCCGTGTTTGTTGTGGGCTGGTGGCTGTGTTTGTTGTGGGTTGCTGGCTGTGTTTGTTGTGGTTGTTGGCTGTGTTTGTTGTGGGTTGTTGCCGTGTTTGTTGTGGGTTGTTGGCTGTGTTTGTTGTGGGTTGTTGGCCGTGTTTGTTGTGGGGTTGGGGCTGGTGGCTGTGTTTGTTGTGGCTGGTGGCTGTGTTTGTTGTGGGTTGGTGGCTGTGTTTGTTGTGGGTTGGTGGCTGGGTGTGTTTGTTGTGGGTTGGTGGCTGTGTTTGTTGTGGGTTGTTGGCTGCTTGTTGTGGGTTGTTGGCTGTGTTTGTTGTGGGTTGTTGGGCTGTGTTTGTTGTGGGTTGGTGGTCAGGCGTTTGTTGTGGGTTGTTGGCTGTGTTTGTTGTGGGTTGTTGGCTGTGTCGGTTGTGGGTTGTTGGCTGTGTTTGTTGTGGGTTGTTGGCTGTGTTTGTTGTGGGTTGTTGGCTGTGTTTGTTGTGGGTTGGTGGCTGTGTTTGTTGTGGGTTGTTGGCTGTGTTTGTGGGTTGTTGGCTGTGTTTGTTGTGGGTTGTTGGCTGTGTTTGCTGTGGGTTGTTGGCTGTGTTTGTTGTGGGTTGTTGGCTGTGTTTGTTGTGGTGCTTATGTTGGACGGGCAGATAGCCGGGGAGTCGATTGATTATGGATGAATACCTAGACCCTAGTCCCTCATAGATCCCAGTCCCTTATAGACCCCAGTCCTCATAGACCCCAGTCCTCATAGACCCCAGTCCTCATAGACCCAGTACTAATAGACCCCAGTCCTAATAGACCCCAACTAGATGGAACTTAACCATGAGATACTGGGGCCCACTAGGACTGGCACAAACCCGCGAGGGGCCCTTTAGTGCTTGTATAATGCAGTGCCACTCACCAGGAAGCTCTCAGTAAAGCTGTCAGGTCTCAGTCGGTCAGGATTTGCATATATTGAGCTGATTGGCGCAAGGAGGTGAGGTTATGGATCAAGGTGGTGGGTTGTTAGTGAAGCCAGCTGGTTAATGGATGCCCCAGCTGGTTAGAGAGAGAGGGGTCAGGTGGTGGAGACAGATATAGATGGTTGAAGAGGAAGGTGTGCTGGGAACATATGGTAATCAGTGCTGATTGTTTAGCAGGTAGTCAGGTGGGTGGGCGGGCGGGCGGCAATATCACCTGGCTATATAACCTGTTCTTCCTCAGCTGCTCTCTCTCTCTCTCCACACGATATTAGGGTATGTTAAGTGGAAGACTAAGGGAAACGCTACAACAAGGGACATTAGGATAAGTGAACTTGTAGGTAAGGTGAGCGAACAGGAAGACTAGAATAGGCGAAATTAGATTAGGTAAACCTTTACACCTGGTAGCTGGTCTGATGGTAATGGGCCCTAGTTGTAATGGGTTCATGTGTAATGGGCCCCAGTCTTAATGGGTTCATGTCTAATGGGCCCCAGTCTTAATGGGTTCATGTTTAATGGGCCCCAGTCATAATGGGTTCATGTCTAATGGGCCCCAGATTTAATGGGTTCGTGTCTAATGGACCCCAGTCTTAATGGTTAGGTTATTTTGGGGTCTATCAGGACTCGGGGGGCCCATCGGGACTCAGAAACCATCCTAGTAGTAAACAAAAATATTGGAAGCCTCACAAGTGTAGTTATTTGGTGAAGCCTCGGGGCAACCTTTTGTTTTTTAGGGGTGTATGGCTCCCAATGGCCCCGCCCCGCCCCGCCCCGGTGGTGCTAGGGGAGCCGTGTATGATGGTGGTGGTTGTAGTAGTTTTATAGTGATAGTCGTGGTCGTGGTATTGTGGTTGGGAGGAGGGGGTGGTAGTCGTGGTGGTTTCATGATAAAGATGGGGGTAGTGGTAGTTGTTGCGGTTGAGTAGCTTGGCTGGTGGAGGAGGGGGGTGGTAGTTGTGGTGGTTTCATGATAAAGATGGGGGTAGTGGTAGTTGTTGCGGTTGAGTAGCTTGGCTGGTGGAGGAGGGGGGTGGTAGTTGTGGTAGTTTCATGATAAAGATGGGGGTAGTGGTAGTTGTTGTGGTTGAGTAGCTTGGATGATGGAGGAGAGGGGGTGGTAGTTGTGGTGGTTAAGTTACTCTGATTCTAACGCTAACCAAACCCAACTTAACCTAATCTAACCTAACTTAACCTAACATAACCTCTACCCACCAAATAGCAATAGGGTGGGTAATCTTTAGGTTATATAAGCTGGGGTACAAATTAATAATATATCATGCATTTGAGTACAGCTATATTGTCCGAGTTACTTTACTTGGAAAACACATGTAAGATCTTTCTAAATGTGATTGTTGGTGTCAGATTTGGTCTTGAAGCCATAAAACAGCTGCCGTAGGGTACAAAAGACTTTCTTACCTCGAGATTCTTCTTAAGATGTCGCTACAAAACGTCGTCGTCCTTACCTGACATCCTTCCCTCGGCGAGCTATAGGAATTGTTGATGTTTTGTTTGATTCTATTCATTGAAATGCATTCATAGTGGATAGTGAATCAATACACACACACACAAACTCATGCTGTCTCTCACACACATACATGCTTACTCACATGCTCTCATATACATACATACACACCCAAACACCACAAACGTATATACAGCACACACACACACACACACACACACACACACACACACACACACACACACACACACACACACACACACACACACACACACACACACACACACACGGTATTTCTTGATCACCCACTTTTCGAATACCTTAAGCCTCCTCCTCCCTCTACCTCTCAATACTCCTACAGGAAGCGTCAGAACTACGTGAACTTCGGAGACTATACCCCAACATATCCGTGCTGTTCATACGCGTGCCCCAACTACCGGAAACCTTCAGCGATGATCTACCAGAGTCGGAGCAGCACGATATCCTTTGCAAGCTACGTGTATTACCCTCTCCAGTCAGGCCAGACCAGCTGAACCACCCGCTACCTGTCATCTCCACAACATCTTCACGATCGCACCCACAAGTTCCCATCCATCTCTTCCGAACGCTATGTGATGATCTTGGTAGGTTGTGGGTGTGTTATGTAAGTTGTAGTAGGTCTTGGTAGGTTGTGGGTGTGTTATGTAAGTTGTAGTAGGTCTTGGTAGGTTGTGGGTGTGTTATGTAAGTTGTAGTAGGTCTTGGTAGGTTGTGGGTGTGTTATGTAAGTTGTAGTAGGTCTTGGTAGGTTGTGGGTGTGTTATGTAAGTTGTAGTAGGTCTTGGTAGGTTGTGGGTGTGTTATGTAAGTTGTAGTAGGTCTTGGTAGGTTGTGGGTGTGTTATGTAAGTTGTAGTAGGTCTTGGTAGGTTGTGGGTGTGTTATGTAAGTTGTAGTAGGTCTTGGTAGGTTGTGGGTGTGTTATGTAAGTTGTAGTCATAACCTGGGCAAAATGGTCAATATAAAAAGAATTATGAGGAACAGGACAACTAAACTACCCTACCTGACCCTACCCTACCTGACCCTACCCTACCTGACCCTACCCTACCTGACCCTACCCTACCTGACCCTACCCTACCCTGCCCTACTCTACCCTGCCCTACTCTACTCTACCCATGACTTTACTCTTATTAAATACAAGATTGCAGATTATCATTATTATTACCTTCATTTATTCCATCATTACTTATGTTTTTTAGTGTAATTGTTTTATTTATTTGTCCCCAGGCTATCTAACCTTGACCCCAGCACCAAAAAAGTTCCGTTGGCGCTTAGTGGAACACAGTTACCACGTGGAGAGTGAACTGGTGGATAGTTTTGACTCCTTCTGTAACGTTGTGCCGTACATGAGGATGATTTTACAGTCACACCTCATCCACGCCTCCACGCTACTCAACCAGGTACTGTATGCTTGTATTTGTGGAGTAATGAGGGTGTTTGGAATAGCTCGAAACTGATCATCTTAAGCTCATTGTTAACGTGATGATTAAGTTACATTGATCGCTTTGTTCTTTACCTAACCTAATCAAATCAAATTTAATCTAACTTGACCAAACTTAATCTAATCAAATTTTAACCCAACCTAGCTAAATTTACCCTCATATTCCTCTTCATTACAGGGTCACAACCGCTGCATGAGGAAGTTTATTCTGTTCGCTTTCGACATGGCGCGGGAAATTCAGATCACCCCGCGGAGAATCACCTACGCCCGGGAGAAAGAGGCGGAGCTCTACGAAAGTCTCATGGCCATAGCATCGAGCAAACAGGACGAGATTCGTATCGTGATTTGCGACACCATTGCCAAGATGAAGGACGACCTGTTGGATAAAGCCGCAGTTTATGAATTTAAAGGTTTGTGGTTAATGACGTCTTAACTTTAACAATAATAGAATAGTTAGATATCCTCTTTCGGATTATTATTGTAAATTGACGGTGGAAGAGAGTTGGGACGACATCGAGTATGATTTGACCTACATGGGTGCAGGTACAGATACATTCTTGAGCTTGTACATGCCAACAGTGTGTAACAGAGAGCCAGTACTTGCCAACAGTCCACAACAGAGACATGACCAACCATCCAAGTGGCTACCAAACAGATCAGTAGTGAAGATGATAAAGTAAATTAAGTAAAGTAGTATTCTTCATGCCTTCTCTTGCAGCTCAGTGAGTTGGATAGCCTCCTCACATCAGTCTGGATATTTTCCTCCTGATCTCCATAGTGCATTGCTCATCACACGTTTCATCCCCATCGCTGACGTCTTTAATGTTCCTCGATGTATTTTTTTCTATACACGGAGCAGAAAGAGTCACGAGGGAGGTTGTCATTAGTATTTGAAAGCCCTTACTTGGCCTCTCCACGTTTATCATCCATCTATTTCTCATCATCTCTCATCCTGTTTATTCTTTTATCTGTTTTATCACGTCCTGTGTTTTTAATCGGCCTCCCCAGACTCGCAAGTTTATTTTGAGTATAAATGTAACTCGGGATAATCATTGGTGTGTGTGTGTGTGTGGTCTTTAGATAAATATAGTCTAACTAATAAACACTCATATTTTCTTCTTTACTATATACTGTACAGCTTAAATATGCATCAATTCCACACATAATTAAAAAAATTATGAAATAAATTACCACAAGACTCATTTTCACTTATCACTTACAGAAGCCGAGAATCTAACGACGGGGGAGGTGGTGTGCGGGAGGGAGGTGCGACAGTGCTCGGGAGAGATACAGGAACTGGTGATTGGCTCCCTCAACGGCGAAGTGGGACGTCAGTTAGTGGATCGCGTCGACGTTATGAGAGACTCGTACCTGGGGACCTTACAGCGTTGTCTAGAGAGTCTGGAGAAGGACTGTCGGGCTTGTGGGGAAAATCCTCATATTGGGGACGCTCTCAAACAGGTATGGTATGGGGGTGGTGGTAGTAGTGTTGGGGTGATGGTGTGTTGGTGATGGTGGTGTGTTGGTGTTGGTGGTGTGGTGGTGGTGTGTTGGTGCTGGTGGAGTGTTGGAGGAGGTGGTGGGGTGATGGTGTGTCGGAGATATTGGTAGTGTGATGGAGGAGGTGGTGGTGTGTTGATGAGAGCATTGGGTCGTAGATACTGTGCCTACATTTCTATAACACCTTCCCTCCAACACTTCATTATAACCATCCGCCAACACAATATTTCATCCCAACTTTACTCCTGTTGCCTTATACAACACACAATTCTTTAATAACTATTCTTCAACACAAGTCACATTTCTATAGTCTTCCTCACACACACACACACACACACACACACACACACACACACACACACACTGCATATTACCTTGGCGGGTCTTCATCCTTTCATAGAATCTCAATTTATGTAAAGGTGAAGTGATGACGTGCGGTTTCTCTTGTTTTGTTTTGCATACTAACTTTGTCAGTGGTATTAGTGGCAGTGACTTTTTTATGACGAGCAGGTTTGATGGTTTGGGTTAGGTTAGGTTAGGTTATGTCATGTTAGGTGAGGTCAGATGTGATGTCAAAAGAGCCGGTGGTTTTTTGTGAGGGGCAATTATGACAGTTATGTAAGGGTATTGAAAAATGTAATCCTGATGTAGATTTTCTCCTTAGAGGCAGAGATATAATCTGTTTCTGAGTCAGGTTTTGTTGTTACCTCTGTCTCACTGCTCATGCACTGCGGTATAATAGGGATAACCTGAAGATGTGACACTCAGTTTATTTATTAGATTAATCTGACTTAACCCAACCTAATGCTAACCTAACCTTATGTTATTCTATTGATAATCTTGTTAACTGGGATGTTGTGTTATATGACCGAGTATCACATTAAATACAGTACTCTTGTTAAGCATTGTGTCGTATTGCTTGTAAACCTAACCTTAACCTCGCTACCCGACAGATGGTCAACGCCGCGTACCAAGTGGAAGTGACCGTGACCACCTCGTCGTCAGTTCTCCGGTCACTGTGGGAGAAGATGAAACAGTTAGTAGCAGCCATGCCCGGTAGAACGCCGCCGGTCGTCGATGCCGAGTGGAAGAGAAAAGTCGCCTCGGATATGATCTCTAGCCTATCAGAAACTAAGCTCACCAAGAGTATATGTGCACAGGTAAGAGTAAATAGTTTTGATAGTTTAAAATGGAAAAATATTAAACCGTAAGTCTAAATAACTTCATAGGTATAGCTAATGTAATACTGTACCCAAGGTTTGAAGGCCCTCCCACATCTCTAGAGCATTTCCCCCTTGTTCTCTCTCTCTCTCACTTCTTTACACATTTTAAACTTAATTATTATAAAATGTGTCTAAATTTAGATTAACTTTTACCATCTTTGGTGCTTGTATGGCATCCAGGGCAAATCTGAAATCTGTATGGTATGTGGGACAAAATCTGAAATCTGTATGGTGTTCCTGTTACAGTTCAGAGAAAGATTGAAAAACAGCCATGATTCCTTCCTGGGGAGTCTGCGGCAGCTGGAAGTGCAACTGACCAATCGGCTGGAGAAGACAGAAGGTCAGCAGACGCGGATAAAGAAAGTAGACGCCCCCAAACTCGCCAGACTGTCGCTCGAATCTACGTCACTCAGGGATATGATTCTCTTTGGTAAGGAAGGGTTTTATAAAGTGTCGCGTTTTGAGATGAGTTGAGATTCGAGTAATTTTGTTTGTTGTGTTAAGTTCGTGTGTTTGGGGGGGGGGGGTTATTGCTACTTGATTTGTGACTCAGTATTGATTTGAAATAAACAAGTATGCATGTACACTGAATGAATCTTTGACCAATAAATTCACATCAAATCGGTAAGTAATATCCGATGATGAAAATGACATATGTCGTGTCTGTTGCTCATTGCGTGATATATGAAAATAACTAAATCTCCTCAGGGATGCCACGACTAGACCGGGAGCTTGGTAGGGGACAGTATGGGGTCGTGTATGGGTGTGAGGCTTGGGGCGGGTATCATCCCTGTGCGGTCAAGTCCTTGGTGCCCCTCGACGAGAAACACTGGAATGATCTCGCCATGGAATTCCACTACACCAGGTTAATATAAGTCTTGTTCCTACTGTTGGAGGTTAGGTTATATATGACACCTCATACATGAATATTAAACCTGACTCTTTCCTCTGGTGTTAAATTTGTCCCCGTCTTCATTGATTTGTTTTTATCTCGACTACCCCACGCTGACGCTTCTTGCCCGTGGTGGCCGCTTAGGACTGTACCTGAACACGAGAAGATCGTCGCTCTGCGTGGGAGCGTGATCGACCACACCTATGGCCAGGGTGAGACGCCCGCCGTGCTCCTCATAATGGACAGACTCACACGTGACCTCTACTCAGCTATCAAGCACGGCCTTGATTGGATCTCCAGATTGCAGGTGAGAAATTTGTAATAACTTAGTGCAAGAGGAAGGAGCTTATGAGAAAGATTTTAGACTGAATGCAAGAGAAAGTAACATGAGAAAGATTTTAGACTGAATGCAAGAGAAAGTAACAGATAAGAAAGATTTTAAACTGAATACAAAAGTAACTGATATGATGCAAGGATTAAAAAGTCGCATTATCATCATCATTACATCAATAAAGACAATATGATCATGTAGAATACTAGTAGTGTATGATGAATGATTAGCTAGTGAATATAATTTTAGATGGATTACTGTGTTAAGATTTCAGGTCTTGGGTAGTCACTTTAGGCAACGCTGGATGGTAAGACTTTATCATTCCGCCCGACAGATCTCTCTCGACGTGACGCAGGGAATACGTTTTCTCCATTCTCAGGGTCTAGTACACAGAGATATAAAACTGAAGAACGTATTGGTAAGTACAGCATGTTGTTTCACTATTCCTTAACCTAACCATACCATAACATACCTATCCTAACGGGTCAGAGTAAGGGATTAAGTTATCATACTCAAGGGGTCAGAATAAGGGGTTAAGTTATCATACTCAAGGGGTCAGAATAAGGGGTTAAGTTATCATACTCAAGGGGTCAGAGTAAGGGATTAAGTTTTTATACTCAAAGGGGCTAATATAGTTATTTATGTTATTTTATGTGTAATAACTGAATATGGTTCTACTGAAGAGACATGAAGAATAATCATGTAGGAACATGAATATCAGGGCGGGATAAATCTTTCCTTTGAAGTGCCTTATAATCAGCTTATGTATTTATGACCTTAGGTGTTTAGACGTGGATGTATTGACGGGGTTACTTACTCGCTGCAAAAAGGATCTTTATGGTCTTGCATCAGATAATACGACACAGTGGACAAGGATTTTGACAAGAGGAGTGGCAGTGTTTATATTGAAATTCATCAGATCCACCTCCTTAAAGATACATTTTTGGAGCGAGTTTACACTTTATTTCCACTAGTTAATTCTCCGTAAATTTCAGTTGGACAAAAACAATCGAGCGAAACTAACGGATTTGGGATTCTGCAAGCCGGAAGCCATGATGTCTGGGAGTATTGTTGGCACGCCGATCCACATGGCCCCCGAGCTCTTCACGGGCCACTATGACAACAGTGTGGACGTGTACGCTTTCGGTATACTCTTCTGGTACATCTGTGCTGGACATGTCAGACTGCCACTCATCTTTGAACAGTGCCAGTCCAAGGACCAGCTGTGGAACTGTGTCAAGAAGGGTAAGTACATAACAGGGATACTGTACCGTACTGTAAAAACATTCTGTAGTTATCTTATGATGTGATGATTAGCCCCAGATTATTTCACCTTAAGATTAAACACTCAAATGCTAGCAAACCTAATCTAACCTAACCTAATCCCTCCCAGGTAGCATTAGAGTTGTTTAATCATTGGGTAAAAGAAGATCAGATTAGACAAATAACTTTTGTTGTTACTCAGAAAATGGTGCTGAGTATTACCGAACATTGTACCACTACATATCCCACAACTTGTGTTATGATCGTGTTGCCTAAAGATCCCGTCCCCTTTCACGGGGTTGCCTTTCAAATTTTCATACAATAAATTTAATATCATTGTCAAAATATATGAATACCTGTATTGTATATTGTAAAGGTGATTTAATTATAGCTAGTGTCAGGTAGTACTCATCATGCTTCTAAATCACCCAGGTGCTAGACCAGAACGACTCCCTGTATTTATGGACAACTGCTGGGAGCTGATGCAGGAGTGTTGGGCGGGCGACCCCTCCAAGCGGCCACTCCTGGGTGACGTTGAGCCCAGACTCACCGAGATCATGGAGATGGACGCCATGAAGATAGAAGAAGACGGCAAACAGGAAACGGGAGAACTGAATGAGGACGACAGTAAAGTTGACTCCGCTGTAGATGCAACTGAGCAATTTGGTGGTTTCCTAGGTTAGTGTAGAGGGGTTAAACTGTACTGTGCTGGCTTTAATTAATTAGTATAAGGTTAATGTCTTTCAAGTACAGTAGTGGAATACCTGGAATACCTATACAGTAGACACATCTTTCATATCTCATGTCCACTCTTGGGCTATATACAGTAGATGGCTAATTCCTCTTTCTCATCTGTAGATACAAACTGAAATAGATCCCTGCTATTTTGTGTATATATGTACGATATTATTAGCACCGTAGTGTAATGTTAACAAAGATGCCAGATGCAGGGACTAGGGGCTTATAGTAGTGGTTGAGCTGTGTACTAATGTGGGGGTACTACCGTCCTACAGCACTTGGGGATGTGTCTCAGCTGGGGAACACTCTTCACTACAGCATTAATGGTACTCTATGATGGTGAGTAGTGGTAGCAGCAGTTGTTGTAGTAACCAGCATGAGTGAGTAGTAAAATATAGCCTCACCAGTACTGTACTATGAGGGTATGTAGTACAGTATAGCCTCACCAGTACTGTACTATGAGGGGTATGTAGTACAGTATAGCCTCACCAGTACTGTACTATGAGGGGTATGTAGTACAGTATAGCCTCACCAGTACTGTACTATGAGGGGTATGTAGTACAGTATAGCCTCACCAGTACTGTACTATGAGGGGTATGTAGTACAGTATAGCCTCACCAGTACTGTACTATGAGGGGTATGTAGTACAGTATAGCCTCACCAGTACTGTACTATGAGGGGTATGTAGTACAGTATAGCCTCACCAGTACAGTAATGGTGAGTGAGTAGTAGTAGCAGCAGCAGTAGTGGCCATCTGTGATATTAAAAAGTTGCTGCCCATTTTAGTTGCCACTCGACCTTCTTGTCACCGGTGTCAGCTGATGTGTTGCAATCATTAAGACTTTTAACAACCGTACAGAGATAACACAACAGTGCAATCAAAAACCTCGAATATTTAACAAGAGGAAATGGGAAACAAGTCCAATGTCGGCTTCTGTGTCGCGATTATCAAGATTTGGTGAATTTTTTAATATTGTTATAAATGGATTTTCTTCTTTCTTTTTTTTTTAGAATAATTACACTCAGTCTTTTTGTCTCTCAATTTGTTTTGTTTCTGTGTTTACCGTCATGTGTGTAATGGTATATATATATCTATGTATTTGAAGATGTATCAATTCCAGTCTTTGTCACGAATGGATCAAATATATGTGTTCAGCAACAGGTGCCCTTATCTGATATGAGTGCCTCTTGAACATGGCTTTATAGTTAACAGTTTTGAGATTACATTTTCTTAACAATTTTTTTTTCACCCAAATTTCCATATTTTTCATGGAAATTAAAGATGTTATTTATTGTTTGTTTTTTTATAGTATTTGTATAAGCTATAAATCCCCAAAAGCTGTCATGCTGGGAATGTACTGTATATATATTTAAAAGAATGTATTGTATAAGAATTGTAGATATTTCATGAAAAGTAACTTATATCATGACAGTGTATGTGGGCCAAAGTGAGAGTTACGTGCAGCTGTTATGAGTGGATGTGTAGCGAGATATTTTATTTTATCACGACGGTAAACTTATCTATTCAGGGATGTCAAGACGCATTTTTTCACTACTTAGGGCACGACCGAGCGTTGCCGAAACTTGTCGCTGGTGTGTAGTCTCCTCTCTGTGGTGTAGGGTAAGAAATACAGGTAACTTATCTGTTTACAGCCAACTTGAGACTCTAGTAACTTAAAAAATAAATTTCTGAGTGGTGTCATGACCTTGTTATTTTATTTATATATATATATATATATATATATATATATATATATATATATATATATATATATATATATATATATATATATATATATATATATATATATATATATATATATATATATATATATATATATATATATATATATATATATATATATATATATATATATATATATATATATATATAAATGGTGTGATTTTATGTTATTGGAGTATTGGATATAATTACTATGGATTAAGTTAGTAAGAGTCATCAATATACAGTGAAACCTCAATATAATGGACTTTTCTTTATATATATTGTAGTACAGTATATATAATCCATTAAATAGGGGTTTCACATGTAATGCGCCCGCGGTATAATGTACTTATCTCTCCATATAGTCCGTTAAATAGAGGTTTTGCCGTACTGTAATTTCACATAACTGCTACAGAGAGAACACTTGTAATACACTAACAAATATGTACTGTAATCATTCTTCATAATCAGAATGACACTTCTTGACTGTCTGGTATATATTCAGCGGTTCCGTAGGTATGCTGACGTTACTCATTTTTGCGATCATTCCACGTGGCCGTACGATTTGGTTCCGTGTGTTACCGGTAATAGGGAACGTGTTTAAAAGAAGGTGTGCTTGGAGGTTCTGTCGGGATTACTGTCTGAGTGGCGGGGAACAGTATGTATATGTCACCTGAATGAGAGAATATATTAGTTAAGAATGACATAGAATTACTATCAATTTTATAACTCCTAAATAGTATAGCTACACACCCAGGAATATTAATATAAACATAGATCTTGTTACCTTAAGTTATGGGAATTATTGATACTATATCAGAGTTTAATGTATTTCAATATTTAATTCTTTGAAGGGAATCAAAGTGAAAATGAGAATAATTGTGTGGGCTCTAGGCAGCGAGTTTTTGTTATTGGTCGGGCTTTCAAAGAGTCTAGGATATTTCTAATGATGACAATTTTCCTTATTTAGTTTGGTGCAATTTTAAGACACTCATCTTTTTAGTAGACATACACAGGATCTCAATTTATCTAGTACAAACAGTAAATGAAATAGCAACTGGATTTTATTATTTTCTTCATTTGTTTTGTTGTCAGCCAGATATGTTAGTATTTTTTTAGCACATTTCACCAGATGGTAGGTTTGATCTTGTCCATCTCCCCAAGCAGTAATATCGTGGTTTGTCTTTCACTTATCATTGGTCTTCTCATATGTAGGCTGTGAGGTGGCCTGCTAAGTCAGATGTTATATATTAGAAGGGAGTTTAATTATACTTCCTTTACGTGTGTGTGTGTGTTAACCAAGGCTCGGTTCTATTCATGGATTCTTGTCTTGGTTGAGACAATTGGCTGCTGTAGATTTTATCAAGTCCATTACAGTACCAAGGAACTTCAAATGACTTTAACCCCCCAAAAAATTATACAGGATGTCTAAAAAAAAAAAAACTTTATACACACTGCCTTATAGGTTTTTAATAGAGATCTCACGATTGCTTGAACTTTAAAACAGCAACATTGTCTGCGTGTATTATCATAAACACACAAGTGGACCAAGTAATAGTACACTGAGTAAATCAAATATATGTAGTAAAGTATGATTTAAGATATACTATCATAGTCTTTTGGGACCAAGTATGTATGAGTCCTGGGATAGTTTTTTTTTTTTCCTGGTCTTAATGTTTTATAATAGACTGTGTCCTGTACTGTAGTGACCCAACATTAATTCTTCCACTAAATATCAAAGATTAACACAAGCAGAGAGAACTATTGTTCAGTGATGTTGGTGAATATATTTTTTGTATGGGTGAGGGTGATACTGTGTGTGGGTGGGTGGGGAGGGAGGTGATAAATATAGCAGTCCTTGTGTGTGTAGGGGGTGAGAAGTAATCCTTATGTGTGTGTTGAGTTGGATAATGATAGAACCAGTTTGTTGTGTAGGATGAAACTCAACAAAAGTTTAAGGTACAGAATATGCTTTTTGATATATGTATGTACTGTATATATAAGAACCAACCTGTATTGTATGAACGATGGTGAGAGTATTATTTCCAACTATTTAATTCTTTGTCATGACACGCCATGTGTGTTGATGGAAGAAATATGCTGAAACTCAAGTCATAATGTAATGTTCTAATTACAAGAGTTATTATTATATGTATCATTTAGTTTGGAGCAATGTGTCACTGATGGCTTGGTGTAATGTGACATATATGCTCCCCACAGGAACTGGTATGGCAAGAGGTATACAATATTAGCTCTCCGGGGTTTAAACTATGAAGGGGTGAGGGTCTTTGAGCTCTGCAGATATATTTGTGATGGAGGCTGATTATTTTACCTCTTAAAGGGCTAGTGTAAAGAACTCATTTGGAATTTGTAATTACAGATATTGATAATTAATCCTTTCATGCATATATATACAGTAGTCTGTGTATGTTGGAAATTAATTACCATGGTACAGGTATTGTGCTTTAGTTATTTAGAGTGGATTACATGTGTACAATTTACCCCATCAAAACTACCAAAGTTTAAAAAAAAATCTTAGTTATTCATTTGCTAGATAATTAATATTCCCAAGCTTTGTACAGTACAGTAGTGTAATAAATGAAATATGGGCATCACTCTTTAAAAAAATATTGCCCCAAAGTGTTCACATTCTGCATAAACTGTACAGAACTTTTAGACACTTTACTGTGTGTTAATGTACTACAGGTCAGTTGTGGCCAGCTGTTAACTTGCCAAATATTGCTTCCTTCACTTACAAACAATACTAGTGGACATAGTCTTAAGAAACAAGTTTTATATACAGTAACAATGATCAGTAAACAAATGGACTTCCTTATGCAATATGTAGTTATGTTAGTTCTCGACTGTATGTGAGGTAATGAAGTATGACTTGTAAAAGAATTGGTGTGAGTTTATATCCAACATTTTGCAATATATGTTCTCTTGAAGACTAATGCCCTGTATATAAAAGTAATTACATGAGATTTGTTATGAGGATTTTGGAATGTGAATGAAAATCTAATTCAAACTTTGTATAAGAGGAAGTTTTGCCCATCGAGCTTAATTCTGTACTGTTCCTTACCAACACTATACTTACCTTGTGTGATCCTGTTCTCTCCAACCATACTTCTTGCCATTTTTTGTTGCTTCTTCACTGTTCTCACATAATTACCCTCTCCATTACTGTAAATCTTTCCCAACTACTAATTGTTTCCCCATCAGTCACCTGTCCCCCACTCCTTCCTACACTCTCATATCCCTCCAATCCTCCATCTCTCCTTCTATTCATTATCTCTTCATGCTTCCATCTTTTCCTCATGTTCCTTATCTCTCTATCTTTCCTACCTTTAGCTGATCTATACCATTTCTTCCTTTGATGGTCACCTGAAGCTTGTGTTGGAAAAGATTGGATTACACGTCGCTGGTATTTGAGTCCTTTTTGTCGGGTTTCTCATGTACCTCGTCAAAATGTGTTCCTTGATATTTGGATTTTAGATTAATTTTGTTCATTAGCATACAGATTTTTATTTATTTTTTCCTGTTTATGTTGCAAGGTGTAATTTTTATTTTAATATCTCAGACAGTTTCCGTTATTTTGTCGATAAAACTTTGGAAGAACAATTTTATATAATGAATATTTTTCCTGCTGACGTTTCATATTTATAAACAAGTGAGATGTAAGTCGTCTCGTGATGGAGGCGTAAAACTCGCGCTTGTATTGTAGATGTGTGTCATTACAGTTGAACCACCAAAGAGTCTTCCTTCTAACAAATTGTCCTCCAAAGATCTATAAACTATGAGTAACTATAAGCTAAGGTTTTTAAATGCTATTGAAGTACAGGTGTAATACCTAATACTGATAAGACACATTGTAACCTGATTGTTTTTTTTTTTATTGTATTTAGAAGAGGAAGAGATTGTCAGCGTTAGAATGAGTGTGATGAGGAAGAGTTATGCCAAATATTAATAAACTGCTTCATTCAGTGTGTTCAACTAATACAGTATTGTGGTTCATTCAAGTTAGTCTACCAACTGGGTGATGGTGGCTGTACTGTACTGTCTCTTCCTGCCAAACTCGCCAGACGGCTGTACTTGGCAACGGTACAGTACTGTGAAACTTGACTTGTGAATCACTAATTATCAGGCAATTTAGCTTTAGTAATCTATGTATGATAATGCTTTCTGTTGTAAATTATACGATGCTCAGTCATAGCCAAGTAAGTTTAATTTTAAGAACTGTTCTGTATTTCTATAAATGAAAATGGCTTATTGTAAATGTCTTGGGCAAGTGTTGGCTGTGAAAGCTTAGGTTCGGGCCACTGCCGGAACAGTACCTTCGTGGACTTCACCAGACGCACCTTATTGACTCGAGTCTTAATTTATATTGGCTCTTGTGTCTCTTAGTCATATAGATTTTTTCCATTGTAAGAATCTGAAGAGCCAAGATTGTGGAGACAAGCCTTGTGCCTATTGGTTATTATTGATGTTGAAACAGTTTATTTATAGCTAATGCCTTAAGCTTTCATGCTTTGTTGCCCAGAGACCAGTGTTAGGGCATTAGTGGCTCCTATACCTTAGTATTTTTGTCCACTATTTATCTGTGATAGACCTTTTAACCCCCTCAACTTGACTGACTGATGCACCATAGATAATAAACCAAATACTGACTAGATTGATGGCTTGTGTGTACCAATAACTGTGCTTAAAGTGTAATGAAAAAGTGTCTTAAGTTTTTGAAACATTTAATGGAAAGGTTTGATAATGTGAGGTATTAATGGTTTCTGCCTTTGCGGCCAACAGTGTGTGTATAGAGATATTTAAAGCTCGTCTGAACCTCAAATCTTCACCAAGGAGGACACGATACAGTTATTGCCAGGGTGAGATGGTCTTATCGTACAGCATCATTTAGTTGAGTGAGAGAAGTGAATATTACTTCATGGTCTTGACGTCATTTTAAACATCCATCGTGTAAGAAAGACACAGCCAACACGAGGTAAAGATCGATTGTGTTCAAGAAGAAATTAGTTAGCGTTTTGATATACTTGGCCTTCCTTATTTACGGTGCTGTGCTGTTGTCATGTTGAGAGGGTTAAGAATACTGTCTTACAAAGTTATTAACAGTTAGCAATAATTGAATCTTCATTATTTTGTGTTTGTTTCTCTTCTGTTATCTTAGAAATAAGTCAACTTGTAAAATCAAATTGTACTTCAGTTAAATATTGTAAATTCATTCATTGTAGGCATTACACATTGTTTTATGTTAGTTTGGATTATTATATTGTACAGTAATTTCATAAAACTAAATTGTAATGATGACAATTAGAGGAAATGTTATTGGAGTCATCACTTACGTGTTGGGAATGATGAGGTAAAACAAGACGAGTATTCTATATTTTTTTACCATTAGAAAATTAGCCGTTTCATTCTATGATGGAACTGTCAGTCACCCACCGTATTTCAGTATATTTTTCATCGTGCAATTATTTAATGTAACCATAACTTGCCTTTTTTTGGTCAGTTTGAGGGAAAAATTTTGGTTTGTAAAGGGAATAGGAAGATTAACAAGAAAATTCAAATACCTCACTTAATATATTAACCAAAATGTGTCTGTTATGGAATTCTGGTACAAAAGTTATTAAGATCTTCAGATGTTAGCTTCCTGTTTAACCATTTCACTGTCTTAAGTAACCAAGTTGATTTAGAAAATATCCCAAGTATTCAGTCAAGATTTTAATTAACATATCTGCAGGGTTTTAATTTCTTGCAGAGTTTTAAGCACATAATATATTTTATAAATACAACTAGACAATCCTTTAAGTTCACTTTTACTTCTCCTTTATGTGTAATTATTACTGAAATGTTTTCTTTGGAAGTGACAGAGAAAACATTAAAATATCCCTCTCTCACTCTACCCATTTACCCAGTAGATTGATAACTCATAGTATAATCTATAATAACTTGAATCAATCTCCCTAAAGCAGTTGTCACATTTCAGAGAATATAAACTGTATTGGAATTATAATGAAAACATACACTAACCTGAGATAGATGGTCACGTGATTAAAATAAATAGCATTACCAAGGTTGAAGGAGAGTTGTAGGATTATCATAACATATTTAATGCTTTTTAAATCACTTATATTTCAAAATAACAAATGATGAAACTTATTGCCTAGGCTTAACATGACAAGGAAATAATCCACATTATATAAAGCTGCAGTCGGTTATTACAATTAAGATTTTAGGCTGAGAAGTTAGTGCACATTTTGTAATCGCTCAGTTGTGCAAAAAATAAAATAAATAAAATCAGATTGCTTTTGACAATTTGTATACGTACATACTTTTAACATGAAGCCCTGGTACTTAGTGAATAGAAAAAATCCAAATATGCAACATTTATGAATGAAAAGCCTTTTAGATATTAATTCCCTCACTTTTACATCTAATGAGTGTTAAGTAAGTTTGCAGAAAATTTTAATTCAATACTGTCTATAACTACCTTAAGTTTGTCTTCATTCCTCTTCTGGTTCTAAGTTAATATTATTACCAAATTTAGCATAAAGATCTCCCTTTAGCTGAGTCATGGTGTCTTGTAGTTCACTGGCTCTGGTGTTGAGGTTACTGATATCATCCTGTAGCCCCTCTCTCTGGGAACCAATGGCCTCTTGTGCTTCATCCTGCAAAATAAAAGAAACATTAGGTTTTTTGTTAGAATGATTGCATGAACAGACCTAACAAAGTGTATCAGTCAACAAATAGTGAATGTGTAAGGACATCTTTACAATGTTTGTTCTAAGATACCCTGGACACATCCCACCTGTCCCTCTTGGGTTACAGAAGTGTAGCGTAGTCATTTATTAAATTTAAAAGCCTGCGTCTCTATGTATGAAAATTTTCCGAGGAACATACAAGAATTTCTGGGATCCAAGAATGCATCCTGGCTTTTCTCATAAGGAGTCATGAATGAATAGTTTGAGAACAAGATCAATTACCTGCTGTACTGTATTAACTAAAGTCAGTAAAAGATGACCTACTCCCCAGCTGTGGAAAAGTAAACACAGCATAGTGAAGGGCTATGACTAGAGACATAATCGAGATCATTAATAATTTCAGCCTTTACGAAACAAACTAATGTACTATATAATACACCCCAGTACATACATAACATCTCAACTACTGTAGTACCTGAGTCTTCATGATAAACACTTCCCCGACCATGAATGGAACTTTTTCGTCGCTGTCTAGAGTCATCATCATCTCGTCCTCTGCATCTTGTAAGTTCTTTAAGTCATTCTGTATAAAGAGAAAACACACACATTAAAGTTTATTAGTGGAGAAAATACATTATTGTTGACCATAAATTAATGCATCTTGCCCTCAATAAACTTTGCCCCTAATCCATCTTAACTTCAATCCATCTTGAACATAATCCACCTTGCCCTCAATCCATCTTAACTTCAACAAATCTAGCCCTCAATACATCTCATCCCCAATGCATCTTGCCGTCAATAAATTTCGCCTCCAATCCATCTTACCCCCAATGCATCTTGCCCTTAATACATCTTGTCCTCAATGCCCTCCCTTACCTCCTTAAACTTCAGCTCCTCCTTGACATCTCCGTGGCGAGCGTTACACCGGGCGAATCTGTTTATCTTCTGCTGGTCATCGTAGGTTATGTGAACGTCTGAGTCCTGCAACACGAGAGAGGAAAAATTTGATTAGTATTGTACCTACTGAATAGAGACATGAGAATTGATTGACTGGTTGAGACTTAATGACACAGACTGACTAACTAAAACTGATTGACAGACTAATGAACTGAAACTGACTTGACTGTGAATGACTGTACAGGTAGCTATAATGTACCTCAAAAAGTGTGTATATAGGTGTGTGTGTATGTGTATAGGAGTGTGTGTGTGTGTGTGTAACACCTCTTCATTAACGACCAAACGAGCAGTGTATTTATATGAAAATTGAAATTACATAAAATAATAATAATAAAACCTTAAAACACTCCTGGTCTTTCAATTACCAAAACCATAACTAATAAAAAAAAAACACTTGTTAAAAATGACAAGTCTATTACCATTCCTGGGAAGTTAAAACTGTAGTCATAAGGTGAAACAAGTGCTGTCTATGTGTGTGTGTAGTCATGGGTGGGTGTCAGTTCTTGTTGTCATGTGGCAGGTAAGAGGTGAACCAACTAGCAGTGGCTCCTCACACACCTAGACACCCCTAAAGCTCCTGCAGGTACAGTGCTATTATATTAAAGGTCTTGTGAAGTGTTGATAGTGTATAGTATAGTGTGTTGATTTTATTGGTGATTTAAACAACTGGTATTTTCTTCAATTGTTATTGACATGAGTAAGTTTTGGAGGATTTATCGTCGTATAATAATGTACTGGACTATTCTAAACTAATGGTAAATGGAAGTATATTTTCCAATAGAATCACATTGTAAAAGATGATATGCATTCCTACAACAACAAAAATCCCCAAAAATATCTTAAAATGACAAAAATCCTACAAAACATTTTCTTATTAGCTTCAGCCACAATTGGTTCTTGGGAATTTTGATCAATGTTCTAGCTACATTATATTTCCTAATTTACAACAACCTTTTCTAATACAACTTCCATCGCAAATGGATATTAACCGAGATAGTAAATTCCTGTAAGAAATTTAAGTAAATCTGCTGTCTACGCGTGTCGTCTGTTTGCTTACAGCCGACCCGCTCGGTCTGAGCATACTTTCACATCCACAAAAAATGTAAAATTACACCATGGTGCTTCAACAAAGCTGCTTTCATTGGTACCAGATATTAAAATAAGTACTTTCTGTTTAATTTGGTGGAGATGGCTCGGAAGTTAGGTAAGGTTAGGTAGGTTCTATGGGGAGGTGATAACTCCAAAACGACTCATTTCTGACAGAAATGAAATACAAATTCGAAAAAATCACACCAAATACCAAGGAAACAACAAAAATTTATGGTTGAACAGTAGTTGTGGCTGACACTAGATTTACCAATGTTTTAAATAAAATTTTTGGCATACACATTGGTTATAAACCAATAATAAACATAGTAAGTAAAATACAGTACAGTACAGTACAGTAAAATACAGCACAGTACAGCACAGCACAGCACAGCACATGGTACTACTTTAAATGTCAGGTTTATGGGAAGGAGCCATTTTAGCGGGAATTTTTTATTTACGATTTTTTTTCTCCCGCATCAACATAAAAAAATAAAAAATTCTGTAGTTAAATAAACCAACCAGACCTAAATTCTTATGACTGAAAGGTTTTAGTTAGTTAGGTTAGGTAGATTAGGGTAGGTTAGGGTTGGTCAGGGTTGGTCAGGTTAGGTAGGTTAGAGTTAGTTTTTTTTTTATATTGTCAACAGTACAGTAAAGCGAAGATAAACACAGAGGTCCTTGTGGCACCATATTCACTTCGAAAAACAAGGGAAAACCAAAAGTATGTTAGGTTAAAATTCCTCCAGCCAATTCTTTCTATTCAAGAGATAAGCAACAGGTTTTTCTATAGAAATTTTCCCATTAATGGTTCTGTCCCATGAGTTTGACATTTTAAGTATTACCTAGTATAATACAGGTAACTCGCGTTTTACGAGCATTTGATTTAAGCGTTTTTGGAATAACGCGATTGTTCAATTAATACCAAAAGCTAATTTACGCACACCTATTTTTGAAATAACGCGCTCAAGACAGTTTAAATTTGCCATGCGTATTAGCCCGGCAGTGGAGTCGCTTGTGATGCCTGGTGAGGTGCTTTAAGTTATTACTATAAAGTCGCAGTCATATCAACATCAACGATTTTAATATTATTAATAATAATAATAAATACTATAATAATGTAACAATAAAGATTATTACTACTAATGATGATAATGAAGTATTCTGTCCAACAACTGTGATGACGTCCAGCAAGCTTCCCGCATATCACTTTCTCAGCTCACACCAGCACTAATTTTTCTCTGCTTTCATTTGCATTGTGTGTTTATCACGTACTTTTTCAGTGTTAAACGCTGTTTTTCCCATTGAGCATGTCTGGAAAAAATTTCCATCTGCCTCCTCTGGGGCGCCTAAAGCTAAAAAGGCATGAAAAACAATCGCAATGGACGTGAAATTAAATGTGATCACCCGCCTTCAAAGAGGAGAGCGTGTGTCGGAGGTTGGCTGCGTGCTTGGTTTAAGTGTGAGCACTGTTTGTACCCTGTGCGGTATATGATGGTTCCCTAGCCTGTACCATTTACATGTACAGGATATTCTTATGGGAAAATTAAGTTTAATTTACGTGTTTTTGAATTAAGCGGTGATTTTCAAGAACATAACCCCCGCGTAATTTCACACCTGTACCTACTATAAACAAAGTAATCAATATGAAACACTATGTCATCATCTATAACAATTATATTACCATAACAATACACTGACACCCATTATATATACAGTAATTAAGAGATAAATAGTACTTGTCTCCAGTGAGTCCGAGAAGCACGATGAAACACATTACATTATTTGTCAACTTAATAATATTGTGAGTATTAGTGAAAGACGTTACTGAAGGAATTAAACATTAAGGTGGTACAAAATGATTGCATTATTTTCATTGTTACGTAGAAAAAAAAATACAGTATAGCACCAAGAACATTTTTCAATAAATTAGGGGATTTCATTTGTAAATCAGGGTGTGGGACAAATTCTTTTTCGTAACTTTGGATTTTTTGTAAACTTAAGCCTTGTAAATTGGGAACTACTGTATATAATGGTTAGGTTTTCTCTATACTGTAGAAGGAAAATATTTTGCGACTCAAGAGTAATATGGTAATGGAATCTTTATTTTAAAACGTAGAAAGCAAACCCAGTACTGTACAGTCAATGAAAAATTACAATAAAGAAGATCTGTAAAATAAACTACAAAATATTGATTGATCGCACGTGAATAATTGCACGGAGGTCAACGAGGCCTCGGAGGAGTTTAAAACTACTCTTACTGGCGTTCTTGGTAACGAGCACGGTTAAAGAAGATAAAACTCAAAAGAGAGCTGTGTATGTTTAGGTGGAAAGATATCTCCAGTAATGTAATATTTTGTACAGCTACCAATCAGGTTTTAGGATCTCTCACTCGACTGACACAAATTTGATCCATCTCACTGGCTATATAAGATCCGAAACAGCTCAGGGATATCACACAGGTATGGTAACACCTAACTTGCATAAAGCCTTCGACACATGTGGAGGTCCTGGTAATAGGATAGGATAAGATAGAGCTCTTGTAATTTTGCCCAAATTTATGAATAACAAAGGAACATAAGTGGAAATTAAATAGATACGCAGTTCTGTGAATATAAGGAGGCATACAGGAAGGTAAGCCCATCAAATTTTTGTATATACAATAAAGAAGAAGTCAAAATGAGTGAGACCCAGGCGACAGGAGAAGGAAGGCAAGTGTCAACAAACATGGAGGAAAGAAGAACACCGAAATGTGTGGAGAATGTGGATTAACAGTCAAGGATAGCGACAAAGCAGTTAGCTGTGATGTTTGTGAAGTGTGGTTCCACATCGAATGTGAAAAATTACCAGAAGAGGTATATAACTTTATGCAAGATGAGGAGGCAGAAGGAGTGTTGATGTGGTACTGCAGTCACTGCAAGAAGGGTTGTGCTAAACTGCACAAGTACATAAAAAGAATTGAGCAACAACAGGTGGAACAAATGACCAGACAAAATGAATTGGTAGGCAAAGTAAATCAACTGAGAGAATTTACAGCACAGGAACACGATAAGAATAAGGAGATAGAAGTCAGGATGGGTATATTGGAGGCAAAATCTATTGAAATAAATGATGTGTTGGAAACAAATGCTAAGAATGACAGGGGTTTTGAAAACAGACTGGAAACCTTGGAGGCTAGAACAGTGGGTTTAGAAGGGAAAGTAGATTCTGGCAGGGCAACAGGAAGTGCCACTGAAGTGAAGCAGAAAGACAACACAGGGAAACCAGAGCCTGTTGGTGAACTTATAGAGGAACTAAATGAGAGAAAGAAGAGGGAAAACAACATAGTGGTATATGGTGTGCCAGAATCTGGATCCCCAACAATGAGCGAAAGGATTGAGAGTGATAAATCTTATGCACTGAACCTAATAAAAGAATGTGGCATCACTAGTGGCCAGGAGATAATAGTTAAAGTGATTAGGCTGGGTAAATTTATCCAGGGAAAAGCTAGACCTATGCTAGTCAAGTTATCTACTGCAGATATAAAGGCCAACCTATTTAGAAACATCAGGAACCTGCAAGGTAATATGAAATTCCAAGACATAAGAATAGCCAATGACTTAACTAAAAGGGAGAGAGAAAATGAAGCTGTTTTATGGCAGGAGGCAAAAAACTTAATGGACTCCGGGAAGGGGAGACACAGAGTGGTGGGTCCTCCGTGGAGGCGAAGAGTCGTCAAAATAGGGGTCCAAGAGAAGTAGTGAGGCTCAAAGAGGAGAAACATGTACATACCAGTAGTGTAAATAGTGTAAGGAAACTGATTAAAAATAGGAAAAAACAAGAACAAAATGTTAATGTAGGTAAATTTCTTATTATGTTTAGTAATGTGGATGTGTTGAGTCCAGACATGTTAATAGAGTTAAATGCACAGTTGAAGGAGATGGAAAATACTCTGTAAGTAATAGCCCTACGGGAGGTAAAGCCAAAACACTACAGATATGAATGGATTACAGCAGAATATAACCTAGAAGGTTATGACATTATAGAGCAAAATCTCCTTAATAAGGAAGGGAGAGGTATGTTAATATATATTAGGAAAGGAACCAAATTTTACAGTGTTGAACTTGAAACTAAGTTTTGTGAATATTGCTGTATAGAAGTGCCATGTAGTAGTGGTAATTTACTATTTACCTCCATTTACAGAAGCCCTAATAGTGATGAAAGCAATAATAATAATTTGCTCCAACTTATGCAGGAAGTCAATGATAAAAATGTGCTTTATAAAATAATTGTAGGTGATTTTAATCTTCCACAAATAAATTGGAGTAATTATACTTCTGTAATGGGACTGAATGATGTTGGTACCATGTTCATCGAGAAAGTACGGGACTGCTTTCTCACTCAACATATAGAGGAAATCACCAGGATAAAAGGAGACAACACCTGTTGTTCAGTAACGAATAATCTATAGTAGGAGATATCAAGCTGGAGAGTCCACTGGGAAAGAGTGACCATGCCTGTATTTATTTCCATTGTGACATACAGGAGATGGAAGACAAAAGTAAAAAACAAGTGTACATGTATGAAAAAGCGTTTTACCTACTGATGAAGCAAAGGCTCACGATGGACTGGATCCAATACTTATCATTGGAACCAGATATTGAAAGTAAGTGGAATAAGTTCAAAGGAAAATTGCAGGCAGTCATTGACGAGTGTGTCCCTAAGAAGATAATCAGAGGACTGAGGGTTAGCAGAAAAAGAACAAATGAAAAATTACCTATGAACAGGAAGCTCTGGGCTAAAGTGAAGAAAAAACAGAGACTGTGGGAGAGACTGAAAATAATGAAAACGAAGTTCAATGAAAGAGCATGCACAAGGGAGATGTATCTGGAAACTGAAAAGGAATACAGGAGATTAAATAACCAGGTCAGATGGGAAACTAGAAACATCTTAAAACGCAAAGAACAAGAGATTGCGAAAAATGTAAAGGCAAATCCAAAAGTGTTCTGGAAGTATGTACAGACAAAAACAAGAACAAAAGCTAGAATTACAGATCTTTACAAGGATGAGGAAAAAGTACAGAAGACTGTGAATGATCAAGAAAAGGCAGATGTACTCTCAGAGCAATTTTCACGAGTTTTTATTAAGGAACCAGATAGGGGGATACCAACAGCCAACAAGAAAGACGTGCCAGCTCTTGAACACCTGGAGATAACCGAGGGCAAAATAAGAAAGGTGATTCAAAAATTGAAAAGACATAAGTCTCCCAGTCCAGATGGGTTACATCCAAGAGTCATTAAGGAGATGATGGAGGAACTACTTCAGCCTCTGAGGATCTTGTTTGAAGGCTCTTTTCAAGAAGGAAATATACCCGAAGACTGGCGTATTGCATATATCACAGCTATCTATAAGAAGGGAAGTAAAAGTGAACCGGGAAACTACAGGCCAGTCAGTCTAACTAGTGTAATCTGCAAATTAATGGAGTCAATATTACGGGAAGAGATGACATCCCATACGAAAAAATATGGATTTTTTAGTAATAAACAGTTTGGCTTCATTTCCGGCAGGTCAACAGTCCTACAGTTGATTAGGGTACTAGACAGGTGGACGGAAATTATCGATGACAGTCAGGCTGTGGACATAGTGTATTGTGACTTCATGAAGGCTTTTGATAGAGTACCCCACAAAAGACTATTAGAAAAAGTATCTAGTTATCGCATTGATGGAAAATATCTTGATTGGATAAGGAATTTTTTAACTAAGAGAAAACAGAGGGTTGTGGTAAATGGAGAAGTATCTGACTGGAGAGAGGTCACTAGTGGGGTCCCTCAGGGTTCTGTCCTCGGCCCCCTGCTGTTTGTCCTTTTTATCAATGACCTGCCTGAGGCAATTAAACACGACAGTGAGGTATATCTATATGCGGATGACACAAAGATTTTTAGGAAAATAGAACGAGATGAGGATTGTGACATGCTGCAGGAGGACCTGGATGGGATGAGGGGATGGACTGAGAAGTGGATGCTGAACTTTCACCCAGAAAAAAGTAAATACATGAGGATAGGAAGAACAAAAGTTGCTGACCATGGATATCATATGTACACCACGATCAAGAAGACCACTGTAGAGAAGGATATAGGGGTAGTCATCGATGATAAGCTGACGTTTTCTGACCATCTAGCTGAGAAAATCAACAAGGCTAATAAAATAGTGGGCATTATTAGAAGAACTTTTGTTCATCTGGATGCACCTATATTCAAGGCTCTGTACACTGCTCTGGTTAGGCCACACCTTGAGTATGCTAATCAAATTTGGTGCCCATATCTCATTAAGGATATTGAAGCAGTAGAGAATGTACAGAGGAGGGCTACCAAATTAGTACCACAGATCAAGGATTTATCTTATGAGGAAAGACTAAGGAAATTACAGTTACCGACACTGGCGTACAGAAGATCTCGTGGGGACCAAGTGGAAACATACAAGATAGTGTGTGGCATATATGACCAGGCATGTACAGCAGGAATGTTCCAGATGAGGGAGGCTGACACTACCCAGGGGAACTCAAAGAAGATCTACAAAACAAGAGCGAGGCTAAATCTCAGAAGACACTCGTTCACGAGTAGGGTTGTCAACAACTGGAATAGTTTACCTGAGTGGGTAGTGAATGTGGAGACGGTGGAAAAGTTTGAAGCAAAATTAGATAAATACTGGAAAAATCAACAACAAGTATATAATTTTAGGGCACAATTATCCGCCACACACAGCCACCGTCTGAGTAGAGAAGAGGCTATTGAGCTGGAGTCACAGGCGTGAGCCTCTTCCAGAAGATCATCTGTGAGTATCTGTGAGTATGAAAACCATGCAGGCTCTTGGCATTGGCTCTGTTGATTGGTTTTAAATCATTTCTTTGCAATGGGAAGCAGATTGATGTTGCAAATAACACCAGTAGCCTGTGTTACCTTATATGACATGTCCATTAGTGTCAATTGGAAACTTTTGCTGAATGCCGATGACAGTGCTCCTTCAGTGTGAGGTAAAGATCTAATGATACAGCTAATGAGTTACATCTGAACTGGAGTCATGTAAACAATGGCTCATAAACAAATTATCCCTACATGTTGGATAGACTGAAGAAAACTCAAAAAGGTCAATGAATTAATTTCAATACTGTATGTAGTAATGAATCCGTCTCATCTGTAACTCGGTGAAATAACTTGAACTAACTCTTGACTTTTGTTTGTCCAGTGAATTTATCAAAGATAATATAGTTAAAAAAAGTAAAGCCAAAATAAAAGTTCTCAATGGAAATACTAAATGCCTCACAGTTGAAGCCTCTATAATCCTTTCCTTGAACATAATTTTATGGTACATGGTGTCTGCAGTCAGGTAAATACACTTTCGTCTTTACTGCTACAACAGACTGGAACAAGTTACCAGATCACATCAAAACAGATTATGGTATTAAGAAATTCAAAGGTAAAACAAAGACATACATAATAGATAAAGCTACAGTAAGAGAAATGAGGGGATTTCTATATCATTAAACCACAGAATGTTGTACTGTGGAAGTGATCACCAGCCTCAGATAGTCCAACAGCAATCTACTTGTTTAATTCTACCAAATAAACCTTCAATTATACTCCCGTGGACATATTACTGATTAGACCAAAAGTACGCCTCAGCAAAGGACCGTCCTGGAAATAAGCAGCTAACAGCTTTGTCGGCTATCTTTGGCACATAGGCCTACGTGAACCGTATATCTACATTGTCTAGAGATTCATGCTCAACTGTATACCTGCATAGTTAATATACATGCTGATCTGTGTACATATTAAGAGGTTCATTGAATGTCATATTTTTGGTGACTCACGTGGACTCCTGCCTTACCTCCTCCTGCACTTACTACAATACAAAAAACAATTCTGGTATGTCATTCATCAAATATAAACCTTAATTCTAGTGTTAAAATGGCTAAATAAGATACAGTAAAGTATTAGAGAGGTAAAACTTGTCTCACCCTTGCCATAGACGTCATGGCTGCCATACTCTGGTAACTCAGCAATACATGATACAGTTTTATACTTTACTGTAATAAATTGAGACTTTACTGAAACACAAGAAATATAATATTTTAATTATTATATTTTAGGAATAAGGTGAATTATAAAGTTATTGAGTAAACTGTTTCTATCACTATTACCATTTACATCATGGTATGTTTTTTTTAATCAACACAGGAAATATCACGTTCCTTTAATTATTATCGTTGTGTTTGATTATGTAGAAAATCTGAATAAATATATCAACATAATTTAATATTTCCAATAACTATAGACCTCATATTTGACTGAAAAACACTCTATAAATTGTTAGTTCAAAATATAATAAATGTGCTAGATCCTGAAATCACAAATGGGCGGAGCATATCACAATGTATCAAAACATTTGCAGCTGTTAATAAATATTTGTAACATGTTCAATAATCTTTCTTCTATGTTGGAATTATTATCATATAAACTCAATTACATTTTGAAAGTATATAAAAATTAATAGTGAACTCAGTGGAGTTTGACCACGCCCAGTTTAAGCTAAAAATTCAATAATTAGAAATATCTCATTTTCCCCTTTAAATTAATATTATGTGTCACAGAGGCATTAGAGTCGACATGTGTCACAGAGGAATTAAGAGCTTGCCAACAGTGTGTAAAAATAAGCCAGTACTTGCCAACAATGTGTAATAGTGAGCCAGTACTTGCCAACAGTGTGTAACAGAGAGCCTGCACAAATCTAATATTTGCCAACAGTGTGCTAACAGACTGATTAGTGGCAAAGATAATAAATTAAACTATCAAACATAGCAATAAGTTTCATAATAAAATAACAAATAAACTAATCTTAAGTTGGAAGGTAATAAAATGATAAATTAATGTGAGTTCTGGTTAGAGTAGTTTACCCTCTCATAGTCTAGGTTTTCTCTTATTCCTTTGCTTTTCCCGCCATTTTATAAACGGCAACCATATTCCGAGCCGCCGACAGATAAGGACAGGCGATGGCAGACTAGGGACTAAAGGGTATTTATAATGTAGGTACGGATAATGAGTATACATGTTGAATACTGAGGTTTTTAAGAGTGAGTTGACTTAAGTTCGTGTTCTACCTTAGGCTGTCATCTCTACCATTGACGTTTCTCTGTTCTGTATCTTGTGGTTTTATCAAATATATAACTGAAAGGAGCTGTGGCTATAATATGTACCAATAACACTAGTCATATGTTCATTGTTCACTATGAATCTGTTTCTCTTGTACAAGAAGGGAAATGGAACAATATCAGGATCATGTGAAGATTAGTTCCCCCAGCTTATTTCCTCTGATGATTTTAAACAATCTAATGCTGACTCGGGGAGAGTGTTAGGTTAAGGGGATTAGTTTTAAGGTGAAATAACCGGGGTGAATAATTTTCAGGTGATCAAGGATTTCATAAGCACATTGTAGTGTTCCATGGTATAACTCCAATGTATCAGTACAGTGCTAGTCGTGATATAGCGACAGTATTACATTGTACAAGAAACTTAACATGACAAAGCAGTGTATTAAGCTACAATTGTGCACTGGTAAAACTACGGTGCACCCCAGAATAGTGACGGTACGCAGCGTTACACCCGGTAAAACACAGCTCGGCGTGGAATTGAGGGAGGGAGGGAAGGGTAACGTATAGGGGATAACATGCAACAGGGCCATGACACTAACATATAGCCTAGCCAAGCTTAGCCACAACGCACACTAAATTAATAAAACTTCCGATCGCCTTTATCGATTTAGCGAACGTTAATTCTTTAAGATGGAAATAAACTTTAGATAAATAAAACCTACGCTTGGGAATCCCTGCAATGCACTCTTGACAGCAAACTTTCCCAAGGAGATATGATTCTGATCACTCATTCAATGGCGACAGGTGACTACTCTAAGTGGACAATGCCGCGTCGGTTTGTGGTGGGGGAATTGACTGCAATAACACTGGGGGGGGGTGGTAATGGGGGAGAGAAGAGATTGTGGGGGGGTGAGGATGGGGGAGCAGAACTTGAATGAATCACCGGCTCCAGGGTTGTAATGGAGGGGAGGAGGAGGGGGAATATCACTCTGCTTTTGTCTAACCTAGATTTCTTAACTCTTTCAAACCTTACGCTATGCAGACCAACACACGCCTTTGATATATTCTAGAAGTTGGTGCGATTTACTTATATAATGTAGGGAAATATATTTAAAAGAATGGCGTAGAACAAAGCGTGTCTGGTCTACACAGCGCCAGACTCTCGGCAGCGATGACTGTAGGGATAGTCCGGGGAGGGGCCAAACTAGGGTCGATATTTTGGCGTCGGTTCGCGAGGTGTATTATTCGCTTAGTCGTGCTTGTGGCCTCCCCCTAGTATGACCTCCCGAGTGTCTTGTGTTGGACTTTTTTTGTGTTAGAACTCTTGTGTTGGACTTAGTGTTGGACTGTTGCCTCACAAACTACCAGAAAAGTTTACATTCCCGTGAGAAGTTGAGTTTTAAAAGTTTTATTTCCATATAAACTTTTTTGTTTGTTTGTTAGGGAATATCGAACACAGGAAAAAAAATACATGAAAGTTTAAGCTAACTTTATACTAGTATGGAAATACACAAAGCAATTGCTGACTTTTCCGAGGATTTAGTGTTAGCATATTTAAAAGAACAATCTGAAGCTGTGGGTATACCGTGTGAGTTTACTGCCTGCTATAATGACGACGATGACTGTAGATACACGTATAATAGTGATGATGAGAGAATACGCGCTGGGTATAGTGATCTAGATGACCCTGGCAATATAGCGAGTACCTCAAGGGAAAATGAAGCGGAGGTCTTTAGTGTAAGAGTGAAAGATCGGGCAAAATCTATTGATAGTGGAGTTTGTGTTGGTAGCAAGAAAACTAACGGACGTAGTAAGAGAGATGGTATAGAAAATGGAAGGCGGGATAGTGTTAAAGGTGTTACCGGAAGTCCTGTAGCGTCATTACATAAACTTAATACAGGAGGTGGTGATACTGTAGCTGCCTGTAGTAGTAATGGTGCCTCTCACACGCTGGATTTCGATGAACATGAGAAAAGGAATAAATCGCTCGTCCTCGCGTTCAAGAAAGGGGATATTTTTGCGGTAAGTTGAACCTAACCAAACATACCCTATCCTAACCTAACCTAACCTAACCTAACCAAACCAAACCAAACCAAACCAAACCAAACCAAACATAACCTAACCAATCCTAACCTAACATATCCTAACCTAACATATCCTAACCTAACATATCCTAACCTAACCAATCCTAACCTAACCAATCCTAACCTAACATATCTTAACCTAACCAATCCTAACCTAACATATCCTAACCTAACGTATCCCAAACTAACATAACCTATCGTAACCTAATCTAATATTATTTAACCTAACTGTTATAACATATTCTAGGCTAACCTAATATAACCTAATCACACTCCCCCAATATATTGTTAGGTGAAATAAACTGTGGTGGAGATTCTTCAGGTGATCCCAAGGAAAAAAATGCAAAACCCTTAAGTACTGTTTACCATTAGCGCCCGTATGAATATCTAAGCGAAGGAATTAAGCATTTAAATTCAGTATATCTTTAGTTACAAGGATTATTCAACTTAAGAATCTCTTGAGAAACTACATCAATCACAAATGGGATGGAATATTATAAATTGTCAACAAACTTAACTTATTCCTGGTTTATTAAGCATGTGATCCGTGTGTTGCATCCAAACAGCTTTCTCCTCTTGTCTTCAATTCTCAACCTTTTTCGTTAATTTGTTTGATCTCAGCTGAAAAAAAAAATGAAAAAAAAGATAATAATAATTTCCCTTTTGATACCCAAGCTATGAGGCACTGAAGAGAATATTATATGGTCTTGAATATGTGGTAATATATTGTACTTGCCTAATACCATACCAGCAATGCCACTTGACAAGGCTTCGAATGATAGGTATTGTCTGAGTATTGAGTGTGACAGCATGTATTTATGTTAGGTTCATCTGCTTTAATGAACTTTCACATTAGAAAAACAATGACTTTCAATTTAGATTCACAATGGCATGTATTCAGCCTGACGTTCCCTCGGTCATTAATCGGTCACAACTCAGTCACAAGTCGGTCATAACTCGGTCATAACTCGGTCACATCAATGGTCTGGTGAAATTGGGGTGACTATTTGACGCCATGCACACCCTCGACTCTCTCCACCTGTGCTTGTCGTTTCCATACATTTTAAATCACGACACAGGCGTGAACACTGAACACCCTTCCTCCCTCATGGTTAGGTTAGGATAGGTTAGTTTAGGTTAGGCTGGATTAAATTAGATTAGATTTGGTTAGGCTAAACTGGATCGTCCCAAAATGACTTGCCTGCAACTCATCAAGGGCGTGGGCACTTAAGCTCTTCCTAACACCCATAAATTAATATTTCCTCCCAACATGCAAGCAAAAATATCCACTTGAGTATAATGTATAGTATCGGCTTTATCACCCTGTATTAAATTCATTATAGTTTATTATTTTTTATAACCAAGATAAAGCATATCAGTTGTGTAAGCGACCTGAAATTCATTATCACCAATATTAATCTAAATATTGCTGTAATTAAAAAGTGGCTTATTACCAAATTAAAAAATTAAAAATTAATGGTAGAAATTATTTTTATAAATACGTATAAAACAGAGAGATAGAGAGAGATAAGAGAGAAAACACATTTTAGTCCCATCTGAATGACATCTTGTAAACAGGATGCGAACGCTACTTATGAAAACGTGTCCATTTATATTCTGTAAGTATGAATCTGTTTATTTTAATATTTATTTGATACTTTGATTCACTTGCGGTATATTATGTTGATATATATGTATGTATGCATGTATGTAGGCTATTTTTACTATAGGATATTGATTATTATCGGCTAAAGTTCGTATATTATTTAACTAGACTTTACCTTTGTTAAGTTTACAAGACAAAAATTAAAGTCAGATTCTACCTTAACTAGTTAGGTTCAGTTTTAGCAGAGAATAGTTTGGCTGGTGCCTGGGTCGACTGATGGTGTTCGTGAGGGGGCGTTGCAGAGATTTCCTTTCAACTTGATGATGTTGCAGGAGGTTTATTGCAATCTAATAATGTTGGATGATGGATGAGACGGTCTGGGAATAGATTTTGCTCAGGTACACACACACACACACATACACACACACACACACTGCGTTCGTTAGTTAGGAGTTTGTATGTGTAATCTATTTAATCATTATTTATATCAATTGATCTGTTTGTCTGTCTATCTGCCGGACAGGATGCAGCCGTGTTAAGGTATGGTAAATCGTGTGAGCTTAGAGGGGTCAATATTACGTTGCGTGATGTGGTACAGTGTGTGTCGTGCGTGTGGGCGTGTTTAAGTGCGTGTGGCCCCTCCTGAGAGCCTGCGGGCGTGAGTATGTGTGAGTGCGTGTGAGAGGGTGTACGTTGGGGTGTGTTTGTAAGTGTGTAAGTGTTTTTGAGCGTGTGTGCGTTTAATAACGTATGTGTGTAAGCATGTGTAAGTATTAGTATGTGCGTGTATATATACTGTATATGCATGTGTCCCTTGTGTGAGCGTATACAAGTATGAGGTGCGTGTCCAACATGCAACAAGCGTGTCCATCGGGGTTCCAGCATTCAATATCAGTAAGTCACGCGATAGTTGCACGTTTCACTAACTCCTATTTCATATTTTTTGTACAACCTGGCGACAGACATTAAATATCGATTAATATTCTCTTATAGATTGACTTAACCTCAACCTGAATGCCATTACTCTGTAGCTAATCCAATATTGTCATTAATATTCCCGCGCTTTTTCTTTTATTTCCAGGTGGTGGAGCAGAACAACACCATTTGGTGGGGGGTCTTGGCACTACGCTCGGCTACTGTGGGTTACGTGCCTACTTCCTATCTCAAGGTAAAGCTCCGTATTTTTTTTATATCATTATACGTTTATTATATCCCTTTCTTGTATAGTTATATCTTAAAAAAAAACATTAGGGTTTTTTATTACAGATTAGAGTATAAAAGGGTTTCATGTGTAGAGGTCGTTTAGTCACTCCAGCCATATTGAGGACAACCATCTGACAAAAACTGTCCGCCACCCGTCTAGACTCGAGGTGCTACTCGTGAATATTTAATCCTCCAGGAAGGTGCGGCCATGAGGGATTCAAACTCCTCCTGTACAATTTAGTCTGTGGTTGTCTTGTTGTCTGTCCGTGTTTATATGGATCGAGTTGTATTGTTATTATTATTATTATTATTATTATTATTATTATTATTATTATTATCAGAAATACATTACCATTATTTCTATACTAGCTACACTAATTTTATAATAATTCAATAATTCATGAATAATTAATAGTTTCATGCGATTATTTTTCTCTAAGGCAACACCTGAGTTTAAAATCTTTAAAAATCTGTCATGTGGTCAGATTTTGTTCGGATTTTAATGGATTTTGCGATTTTTTTTTACAGTTTGTGGATGAGCGACATCTTTGGTTGACGTCAGCAGGTGAAAAGGTCAGTACCCAGAGCCGATTGTTTGCCGATTTAGATGTATATGAGCCGATTTTAACGGGTTTTGACGTTGATAGGGGGAGGTGAGTAACCAAAGCCGATTTTTTTTCCGATTTTCTCTCTCTTCAATCCTTTTAAAACGAACTATATTAACACAACCTCAAAACACATCTCCTCCTCCTCCTTCCTCCTCCTCCTCCTTCCCCTCCTCCTCCTCCTCCTCCTCCTCCTTCCTCCTTCCCCTTTCTTCCTCCTACCTCAACCATCCCCCCTGAACGAAAACATAAGCCAGTGACCGTAACCCAGTGGAATATATCTCCCACACTGTTTACATTATGTGCTTTCACTCTCGCTTTCAGTAACTTTAAACAAAACAAAAAAAAAAGCAAAACACAAACACGAAACAAAGCAAAACACAAACACGAAACAAAACAGCAAACAACAGAAACAAAGCAAAAACACAAACACGAAAAACAGCAAAACACAGAAAAAAACAAACAAGCAAAACATAACAAAAACAAAACAAGCAAAAGCAAAACAAACAAAACAAAACAAAACATAACAAAAACAAAACAGCAAAACAACAAAACAAAAATACAAAAACAAAACATAACATGACGCTTATAAAAACAATATTGTAATAGTTGCCAAATGAGTAAATTGGTTCAGTGGCGCCTGTGTGGTGGGGGGTGTTGTGGGTGGGGGTGTTGTGGTGGGGTGCTGTGGTGGGGTGTTGTGGTGGGGGTGTTGTAGGGGTGGGGTGTTGTAGGGTGTGGGGGTGTTGTAGAGAGTGTGGGGTGTTGTAGAGAGTGTGGGGTGTTGTAGAGAGTGTGGGGGTGTTGTAGAGAGGTGGAGAGAGGTGAAAAGTGAAAGAGAGAGAGAGAGAGAGAGAGAGAGAGAGAAATTTAACAATAAATCACACTAATATTAATCCCACACCTGTAATTCGATACTTAATTAAAATTATATTACCTGTCTTCTTAATTACTATCATTCACCAGGTAACTTGATGACGTCACGAATCATTATGACTCCTAATTAGCCCACCTGTGTTGTGATAATTAGATTTTTAAATACCTGTATGAATGTATTTGAATTAGCTTCTACCTGTGTGGGGGGTGGGGGAGGGAAGGAGGGGTGAGGGGGGATATAGTTAGAGAGAAGGAGGAGAACGAGAGTAGGAGAGGGAGGAGGGAGGGAGAGAGAGGGAGAGAGAGGGAGAGAGAGAGAGAGAGGTAGACGAATATAAAGACATAGATGAAGAGAAGGAGGGAAGGGGGAGGGAGGGAGGGGGGGGAGGGAGGGAGGGAGGGAAAGTGTGAGTGAAGGAGGGAAGCAAATAGATAGTGAGGTTGGGGGGGTAGGGGGAGGAGGGGTGAGGGAGGAGGGGGTGAGGGGGGAGGGGTGTCCAGGTGTGTTGCTAATGAGTGAAAGTGAGATCATATTATTGGCTCAGGTACAACCCCTCCAACCCACAGCTCTAACACGGCTCTAACACGGCTCTAACACGGCACTAACACGGCTCTAACACGGCACTAACACGGCACTAACACGGCACTAAGGTTAGGTTAGGGTTGATTTAGGTTGGGCTAGGTATAGGTAGGTTAGGTTTGGTTAGGCTAGGTTAGGTTAAGGTTAGTTTAGGTTAGGCTAGGTTAGGTTAGGTTAGGTTAGGCTTGGTTACGTTAAGGTTAGGTTAGGTTAATGTTAACACAATATTAGTACTATTAATAATAATGATAACAATAACAATAATAGTAATGATAACAAGAAAACAAAAACACTAACAACAATAATGAAAACAATAACAACTCAGGCCTCGTGTTAGTGGTACTCCTTTAACATTATCCACCTCGCCGGGGCTGTCATGGCGCCACCGGTGACGTCATGGCAGACACACTATAACGGCCCGCCAAATTTTTTCTCGCTGACCCCAACAATGTCACACGGTACGGCGCCATTTTTTTTTCCTAATTTGACTTTATTACCACCGAGTTTTTTTCCACCAGGCTTAACAATACCACCAGAGACTATTAGAGTGTTTTATTCGTGTAATTGTTTATTATTATTATTATTATTATTATTATTATTATTATTATTATTATTATTATTATTATTATTATTATTATTATTATTATTATTATTATTATTATTATTATTATTATTATTGTTGTTGTTGTTGTTGTTGTCTGGGGAAAATTATCAAGGAAAATATTCAGGGGGAAATTTAAGGAAAAAAGTCAGGTTTGGGGAGGGAAAGAATACTAGGGAATTAAGTTACTTTTTTCCCTGATAGTTTTTGTTATTTTCCAGGTGTGTGTGTGTGTGTGTGTGTGTGTGTGTGTGTGTGTGTGTGTGTGTGTGTGTGTGTGTGTGTGTGTGAATCCCGAAATAGGCAAAACAACAACGGAAAGGAAGGAAGAGGGGAGGAGGAGGAGGAGGAGGAAGGAAAGGGGTTTAGCACTCTTCCCCCTCACTCACTTCTGATTCTGGCCTCCGCCAGTAAGCTGAGTCCACTTCCTGCTGCCCACTGCACCTCTCTCCATCTCCTCCCATTCCCTCCCTCCTCCTGCCCTCCCTCCTCCTCCTCCTCCGCCTCCTCCCTCCTTCCTACCGCGGAGTCGATGATCTTTAAGGAGGTTAATGTTGTTTTCCTCCCTTCCCCTTCCTCTC
>NW_024752597.1:185000-192500 GCF_018991925.1 Homarus americanus
CAGGTACTGTGTGTGTGTGTGTGTGTGTGTGTGTGTGTGTGTGTGTGTGTGTGTGTGTGTGTGTGTGTGTGTGTTTTTGAACTTGTGCCTCTGTGTATGTGGAGAGGGTAGTTGTGTGTGATTGTGTCTGTGTGTATGTTAAGATGTGTGTGTGTGTGTGTGTGTGTAGGTAAGTGTGTATGTATATTAAGGTGTGTACGTATGTATGTGTATTAGCCAGAAGTTAGTATTGTGTACGTCGCTTACATTCCGGTTCTCAGGTATTCTGAAAATAAGCAGACTGGTTTTGAGGTGTTGGGAGGAATGGGAAGAGGGGTTACCTGTGTGTGTGTGTGTGTGTGTGTGTGTGTGTGTGTATAATGTCAAGGTATTTGTTCTTGTTATGAATATTTACGTTTCTTATATAACTGTTCATTTGTTTTTATCGGGTTTTGAGTCTTGTTCTGTAAAGTGAAATGATGTTTCAGGTTAGTGTTGTGCCTTGGGGAGGAGGAGGGGTTGTTTGTGGGGAAGGGGGAGGAGGGGTTGTTTGTGGGGAAGGGGGAGGAGGGGGGGTTGTTTGTGGGGAAGGGGAGGAGGGGAGGGGTTGTTTGTGGGAGAAGGAGGAGGGGTTGTTTGTGGGGGGAGGAGGAGGGGTGGGGAGGAGGGGTTTGTTTCTGGGGAAAGGAGGAGGAGGAGGGGTTTGTTTGTGGGGGAGGGAGGGTTGTGGGAGGAGGGGGGGAGGGGAGGTTTGTTTCTGGGGAGGAGGAGGGTTTGAGGAGGGGAGGAGGAGGTTTGTTTGTGGGGAGGGGGGTTGTTTTGGGGAAGGGGAGGAGGGGGTTGTTTCTGGGGAAGGAGGAGGAGGAAGTTTGTTTGTGGGAGGGGGGGTTGTTTGTGGGAAGGGGAGGAGGAGGAGGAGGTTTGTTTGTGGGAGGGGGTGGGGAGGAGGGGTTTGTTTGTGGGGGGGGGTGGGGTTGTTTCCTGGGGGAAGGGGGAGGAGGAGGGGGGGTTGTTTGTGGGGGAGGAGGAGGGGGGTTTTGTATGTATGTATGAATATAAACAAACCACTAACAGTACATCATCTAAGCTTATCTACGTCTTGACAGCTTTAAACCCTGACCTTTAAGCTTACATAATAAATAGATGAATTACAGAAAAACTAAACCAGTCACTTTAGTATTTCATAAAACTACAAAAAACACACACACAAAAAAAATGCTTCACGTTACAGTTACAATGGCTGTATTTGTCGCTGTAATACAAAAAAGATTGATTACGGAATACAGGTAAAGACTCGTAGTAATTTCGTGTGTGTGTGTGTGTGTGTGTAGGTAGGTGTATCTGTGTAGTAGTTAATAATTATAATAATAATAATAATTAACGTATGCAGGTGTATAGATCTGGGTGTGTAACTGTATGTATGTATGTATGTATGTATGTATGTATGTATGTATGTAGAGTCGAAAAACGCCTACACCTCACCCCTACACCTCACCCCTACACCTCACCACACCCTCACACCTCACCCTCACCTCACACTTACACCCCACACCCCTCACACACCCACACCACCCCTCATACCCCACACCCCTACACCTCACACCTACCCCTCACACCCTCACACCCTCACACCTACACCTCACCCCTCTCACACCACACCCTTCATACCTCACACACACACACCCCTACACCCTCACACCTACACCCACACCCCACACCTCACACATACACCCCTACACCTCACAATCTACACCCCTCAAGGGTCCAAATATCTAGACCAAGGTTGGGTAGCTAGGGCAAAACATCATGAAGAGAGAGAGAGAGAGAGAGAGAGAGAGAGAGAGGAGGAGAGGAGAGAGAGGAGGAGAGAGAGAGAGGAGAGTCCGGCCCGGACACTTCACACACCTTTTTTTATTTAGTCTCAATGTTGTCTTAGGAGATCAAGCCGTGCATATAAACGTCTTAACTCAAGCTGGCAGCATCTCTTAGCTTATGTGTATGGGCCGAAGGTGTCTCAGGAGGATTGTAAACTGCGTATAAAACTCACACACACACACACACACACGCACACACACACACACACACACACACACACATTAGGGGCGAGAAGCGTGTCAAGGTGTCAAGAGCAGGAGGCGCATACAGGTCTTACTGGGTTGTTGAGTACATGAAGGCTGGCCACACGAACACTGGGTTAGGTTAGGTTAGGTTAGGTTAGGTTAGGTTAGGTTAGGTCACTGGATTAGCATTAGTGTGATTAATCCTAAGGTGAAATAAACCTTGTGGACTAATCTTCAGGTCATCATCATCATCATCATTACCAGACACACCTGACATGCTGCTTAATTACAGGTGTCTTAATTACCCCAGGTGTGAGTAGTAGCTTAAATGTTGTTGTGGTTGACAGGTGTGTAGCCAGATCACCACACCTGAGTAACAGTATGGTGGACATCCCGCTCTTATGGTTACTGGAAGGGTTTTTTTTGTGCCTGGGTGTTGGTTTATAATGTGTTGGGAAGATGGAAGGTGTTTGGTAATACTTGTTATGTCTCTCTGGCTTAAGGAGGGGTTAATACACACATATATACATACTTATACAGTCATACACACGGATACACAAACACGTTAAAGTTACCTTCCCATACCACACACACACACACACACGCCTTAAAGCTACCCCACACTCCCACCCTGGGGTCATCGTACAGCTGGCAGGCTTTGGGCGATCACTTTAAACGTAATTTAAACCGTATGTGAGAAATGACGTGTGTGTGTGTGTGTGTGTGTGTGTGTGTGTGTGTGTGTGTGTGTGTGTGTGTGTGTGTGTGTGTGTGTGTGTGTGTATACGTGTATTTTTGTCTGTATGTGTTTTTTGTCTTTTAATTAAGTCCCCTCCATCCTACACCCCAATCCTACACCTCCAGCCCACACCCCCCATCCTACACCCCTATCCTACACCCCTATCCTACACCCCATCCCACACCCCCTATCCTACACCCCGTCTCCCTTCTACCCAAATAAACACTGCATAAGAAGGTACGGTATTGCATGATAAGTTGCAAGGAATATATACCCCCTTGAGCTCCCATTGCAAACGATGTTATTGCATAGAATAACAATGCATAGGTGAGTGTTGTATAGACCGTCGTTGCATAGAGTAACATTGCACGGGGGGGTAGGGGGGGAGGAGGAGGAGGGGGAGGTGGATATTGCAAGGTAAGGTTGCATGATAGGGGAGGGGAGGGAGGGGGGGTAAAATAGAGCATGACATATCTCGGCACGTGAGGGGGGGATATGGGGGAGGGAGTGGAAAAGGGGTAGGGGTGGGAGCAGGTGGAGAGGGTTGGGGGTGGGGGAGTAGGTTAGGGAGGGGAGAGAAGTAGGTGGGGGAGGGGAAGGGGAGGGTAGCTTCCGTGGATGATGATCAGGTAGTGGGAAGTGACTGCGGCAGTGTCATGTTCGTGTCTTCTGACATACAGTTCTGTGTGATACTCAGTATGACACATGACACACCTGTGGGTTCACCTGACACTCATCTGATACACCTGTGGGTTCACCTGATACTTATCTGACACACCTATGGTTCACCTGACACTCATCTGACACACCTGTGGTTCACCTGACACTCATCTGATACACCTGTGGGTTCACCTGATACTTATCTGACACACCTATGGTTCACCTGACACTCATCTGACACACCTGTGGTTCACCTGACACTTATATGACACACCTGTGGTTCACCTGACACTCATCTGACACACCTGTGGTTCACCTGACATTCATCTGACACACCTGTGGTTCACCTGACACTCATCTGACACACCTGTGGTTCACCTGACACTCCATAAATTGGACTGGTGGCAGGTTAGTTCTTGGGGCCTTAAAACAGGTTCCTATTAGCACTGGGGCCTATTAAGATTGGTACCTGTTAGGATTAGGGCCTGTTAAGATTGGGACCTATTACGACTGGGGCCTATAAGGACTGGGGTCTGTTAGGACTGGGGGCCTCATATGCACAGTTTGTCCACTAAGTCTGTCAGTCCTACACTTTTGACATTTTTCCTATGTAACAATGGTGAAGGTTGGGAAGGAAATGTGTGTTTGTGTGGGACAATGGTTAGCCGCCCATCCCTGCACCTACCCCTCCTCTCTCTCTCTCCCTGTTTCACTCACGCTCTCTCTCTCTCTCTCTCTCTCTCTCCCATACACATACGTTGTCTCTCTGCGGTAATTAAATACTCGCACCTTTGTTTACATCAGGTGTTATTATGGCGGGAAATTCAGCGATGTTGACATATTTTTTTGTGGGATTTTTTTTTTTAAGCCTTGATTTTTTCTTCACTTTTTTGTCATTAAATGAAATGCTGTAAATATAATAGTATTATCTTAACTCAGTCTGCACTAAAAATTATATATTGTCATTATGATTAATATAATAAAATAGTTTCCTCGATGAAAAAAAAAATCATAAAAAATACTCCCGTTAGTCACGTGTTTTGGCGGGAAAATTGAGGTTTACCGCCAAATTTTCGTTGTGAAATAAAATTCTTTACTTTTTTACGAAAAATTTTATACCTGGTGATTTGGTAACTTCTTCTTTTGTGGATATTTTTTTATTGACTGATAATTATAAACTTACAATAGAGAATAGGAATGAAAAGATGGTTTTGGGTCATAGAGGAGAAATAATAAAATTAGTTTGTTATTGTTTTGATTCTCTGTGTGGCCGTGACGTTTGGTGAATATTAGGTTATGAAGAAATGTGTTAAGATTTCACAGAATTTTTTAGTGTGTCATTGAGCAAAGAATTGATAAAACAGGTATTGCGTATTAAGGTTGAGAGACAGAGAGACAAACAAAGGGAGAGAACCTTTACCCCCTTCTCCTCCTCTTCCTGCCTCTTCCTCCTCTTCCTGTCTCCTCCTATTCCTGCCTTCTTCTCTTGTTGGCTCCTTATTATCTTCTTCCTCCCTCTCTTCCTCCTCCTCCTCCTCCTCCTCCCGGTCCTCTTTTTCCTCCCACCTCTTCCTCCAGCTCCTCCTCCTTCTCTTCTTGCCTCCTCTTTCATGCCTTCTCTTCCTCCTCCTCCTCATCAACATCATTCTCCCGCCCCTCATCTTTTTGCTGCCTCCTCCTTCTCTTCTTGCTTCCTCCTCTTCCTCCTCCTCCTCCTCTTCCTCCTCTTCCCCCCTACCTCCTCCTCTTCCTCCCCATCCACCAACTCACTTAATGCTTACCAAAAAAAATATAAATCTGATCCACTAAGAAAACTAAAAGGCGGAAACGATCAAATAACCAATCCATTAAAAAATCCAATCCGAAGATTCGTGATTCACCGAGTCAGTCAGCTGAACGAATCAAATTAATTGTCGTGACTTAACGATGCGAATCACCTGGCTCTCTCTCTCTCTCTCGTCACAAGTGAGTCCTCAAGTACCCAGGAAAGTCTTGTGGATCTTGTAACAGTTAATTGACTTCGCACAGTAGAGTTAAATTCAGGTTAAATAAATTAACTTTAGGGGATTAACTTTAACAGAAATTGGCGGTTAGTGGCGGGTATTAGCGGTTAATAACGGTTATTGACGGTTAATCGGTGGTATTGACGGTTAATTAAGAACATAAGAACATAAGGAGTTTGCAATAGGACGGTTGGCCTGTGCATGGCAGCTCCTGTCGAGAGTTACTACCACTCTCTATCATCCATGAATCTATCCAGCCTCCTTTTGAAACTTTCCAGCATTCCAGCACTTACCACAAAGTTGCTAAGCTTGTTCCACTCGTCCACCACCTTATTTGTGAACCATTTCCTTCCTATCTCCCTCCTAAACCTGAACTTATCCAACTTGAATCCGTTGCTCCGAGTCCTATCCTGCTCGGATATTATAAGAACTTTATCTATATCTCCTTTATTGATTCCTTTCACCCACTTAAATACTTCTATCATATCTCCCCGCACTCTTCGTCTTTGGGGAATGCAAGTTTAGTTTCTTTAACCTATCCTGGTAGTTATTTGCTGTTAGTGGCGGTTAATTGCGGATATTTTCGGGTATTGGCTGTTGATAGCGGATATTTTCGGTTAATTGCAGGTATTGGCTGTTAAATTGCGGTTATTGACGGTTAATTGCGGTTAACTGTCAGAGATCAAATCACGGGTGAAAGGGAAGCTAGACACGATCTTTACACCTCAATGGTGATTACACATGGCGGTGATTGTGACAGATTGTGTTACGTGATTGGTAGTGTTAGTATAAGTTGTAGTAGGCGTGTGTTAGTGATTGTGATTGTTGTAAGAGTGTTAAGTAATTGTGGTTGTTGTTTTGTTGTAAAATTGTGATTAGTAATTGTGATTGTTGTAGAATTGTGGTTAAGGATTGTGGTTGTTGTAGTTGAGTGTATATCCCATTTTCTTTAATATAATCTATTTTAATATAATTTTTCTCTCCTTTACAGGTAAGATCCCGGTAATTAAGATCAGCTTCTGGAAGGTAATGTAGTGAGGTAGTTTGTATAGATGTTGTTGTGATGGTTAGTTGGTACACACACACACACACACACACACACACACACACACACACACACACACACACACACACACATTATCCAACTGTTAAGACCAAATGGTAACATAGTCTTAACCTTGTGAGTGTTTGGTCGTGAAAACAATGACTAATATCATAGTGGATTCTCAAACACTCTTAAGTTATATTTTTTTATTCTTCTCGTAACGGGGATGAGGGATCGAGTCTTGGTGTAGTTTTGACGCCATGTTTAAGGTGTGTGTGTGAGTGTGGGGGGGGTTATATTTTTTTATTCTTCTCGTAACGGGGATGAGGGATCGAGTCTTGGTGTAGTTTTGACGCCATGTTTAAGGTGTGTGTGTGAGTGTGGGGGGGGGTGTGGGTGTGTGTGGGTGGGGGTGGGTGGGTGGGTTAGGTTAGGTAAGGTGCCTAATATCTTCTCCCTATCACCCCTTTCACACACCTGCGACCCCACTCCATCACCCCCACACACCTGCACTCCCGCCCCATCACCCCTACACACCTGTCTAGACATATGTTATGGTCTCCCAAACGTAAATTTAAAGTTGTATATGTGACTGTATTTCATGGACGTGTGTGATTGGTGGAGAGAGAATCGATCTTGCTCGTGATTGGTGGATTAGGTGATCATTTGGCTTGCAGGAGTGGTGCGTTAAGTGCTCTGATTGTATTGATTGTGTTAGTGAGAGAGAGAGAGAGAGAGTGCGTGTGTGTCGTGTGCTTGCTGTGTTTGTTGCGTGTGTGTGTGTGTGAGTGTGTTATGTTACGTTATGTTTGGTGTGAGAGAGAGAGAGAGAGAGAGAGAGAGAGAGAGAGAGAGAGAGAGCATTATGTAAACAAAAGCACGTGTTAGCCCTGGTAGACTCCCCTAACGCTTTAAATAATACGACCCTTTAAAAAAAAAATTCACACCCTTGCATACATAGACTTTGAAAAAAAAAACACGCCCTACACCTTCCTTACACCTTCATCCTACACA
>NW_024752597.1:202500-207500 GCF_018991925.1 Homarus americanus
CTTTATACGTTCAAGACAGTGCCCAAGGCTTTGATGGCTGAAAAATCATTGTGACAGTGTCCATTTTAGTGCCTACGACAGTGCTCCTAGTAGAAGTTTCCTTAGGACACTGTCTCTGTCAGTATTGAAGAAAGTGCCTCCATCAGTATGCTAGACAGTGCCTAAGTCAGTGTACCCGTTGTTAATGTCCCACATCAGTGCCTCTCTCCGACAGTGCCATTGATATTATATTCCGTGGACAGTATCTCCTCCAGTACTTCCATCACTAACTCCGGCAGTACCTCATACAGTGGGAAAGTACTGTATATCTACCACTACTTCCCCAGCCTCTTGCAATCCGACAGTGCCTCATAGTGGGGAAAGTATACCTATCACTACTTTCCCCCAGCTTCTTGCTATCCGACAGTGCCTCAGACAGTAGGAAGTACCTACCACTACTTTCCCCCAACCTCAAGTGTTACAGGGCAGTCATCATCGTCTTTCGCAGTGTGGGAAGAATTGCACACACACACACCAGCCTCTCACCTACCCCTGATGCTTGGGAAATATTCTCCTCTCTCCTTCTATTGTCTGGGAAATACTCAATATTTCCTTCTGTCGCCCGGGAAATATCCAATACCTCCTTCTGTCGCCCGGGAAATATTCAATACTTCCTTCTATCGCCCGGGAAATAATCAACACCTCCTTCTATCGCCCGGGAAATAATCAACACCTCTTTCTATCGCCCGGGAAATGATTAATACCGCCTTCTATTGCCCGGAAAATAATTAATACCTCCTTTTGTTGCCAGGGAAATAATCTGTACTTCCTTTTGTTGCCCGGGAAATAATCAGTACCTCCTTTTATCGCCCTGGAAATAATCAATACCTCCTTTTATCGACCGGGAAGTGGGACAGTAACGCCGTAACAGCCTGAAGAGTGTAAACATTGCCTAGAGTGTTACGTTATATTGCCGTCACATCATTAGTGTAACGCAGTAAAGCTATGAATGTGTGACGTTGTTCTTGTGACGCCGTAACAGGTTGGTGTGTTACGTGTGTTGAGTATTTGAACCTGAAGTAGTGAAGAATTGAACTTTTATATCGATTATTTGAACCTGAAGTAGTAAAGAATTGAACTTTTATCGAGTATTTGAACCTGAATGAGAAAAAAAACTTGGATATCATACAAAATTGAACCTTCTACCGTCATCTCTCTGTGAACTGAGAGTCAAGAATAAAAACATCCATTCATTTCAATCCTCTCACCAAATTTATGAACCCCTAGGGAAGAATTGAACCACTAGCACGTGTGTGAACCTTCAGGTGATAGGAGAACGTGTGTGAACCTTTAATTGAATCTCCAAAAACGTCTCCTGTGTCGGTGTCAACAAACTCCCCCCCCCCCAGGTTGAACGTCTATAAGGGGTTCAATTTCACGGAGAAAGAACCTCAGGTGTTACTTCGTCAGGTTTGAAAAGGGGGGGTGACGGTGAAGGTGTGGTAGTCGGTGAGTGGTGGGTTACCTGTGTGTGTGTTTGTGTGTCAGGTGGCGCAACACAACGGGTTCCAGTGGCTGGTTTTGAGGGAGTGACAAGACTTGGCTGCTTCCCTTCTCCTCCTCCTCCTTCTTCTTCTTCTTCTTATTCTTCTTCTTCTTCTTCTTCTTCTTCTTCTTCTTCTTCTTCTTCTTCTTCTTCTTCTTCTTCTTCTTCCTTCTCTTCTTCTTCCTTCTCTTCCCTCTATCTCCTTCCTTGACTTCTTCCTCCTCTTCTTCCTACTTCGCATTCCTTGAACCAACATCTCGAGAACTAGCCCTTGAGTATCACCACGCCTTGAGTACCACCACCCCTCGAGTACGACCACCGCCTTGAGTACCATCACCCTTCGAGTACTACCACCCCTCGAGTACGACCACAATGCCTTTAAAACGAAGTAAAAGCTTAGCAGTAACGGGGTCACCTGAGAGTACCAAATTGAGTACTATCTCGACCTTGAGTCCAAACAACGATTGGACTTCCCTCGCTGTACTCACTTCCCTCCCAAGGGCTCACTTCACACGACGTAAACACCCTGAGTACCACAACAACAACAACAACGACAACAAGAAGAACAACAAGCATAACAACTATCATGAAGAATCAACAACAATCTCCAACCACAATCACGAACTACCACACTCATCATCAACAAAAACAACCAGTACCCGTAACAACAATCATCTCAACCACGAACTACCACCCCCAACAAAAACAACCAAAATCCGTAACAACCACCACAACCACCACAATCACGAACTACCACCATTAACAAAAACAATCAGTACCCGTCACCACCACCACCACCACAACCGCGAACTACCACTACCACCACCACCAACAAAAGCAACCAATACCCGTAGCTCCTCCAACCACCACAAAAACCACAACTACAACCATCGGCAGCAACAGGACTCACCACTACCCACCACCACCACCCGTTCGACCCCTGGTAGACACGCGGCGTCCTTCAGGCTGGTAAGCTAACGGCCTCCTCTGTTTATAAAACCTTCGGGTGATTGGTGAATGTCTTGTGATTGCATTGTTATTGTATTACTATTGTATTGTTATTGTGACTGTTTTATTATTGTATTGTGATTGTATTGTTATTGAATTGTTATTGTTGTTATTATTATTAGGTGTTGTGATTATTCAATGGTTATTTATTTGTGTTGTTTCTTTGTTATTGTTGTTGTTGTTATTGCATCTTTAATATATTGTTTGTTTTTATTTGTTTTTTTTTATTTATTACGTTTTTGTTATTTTTTGTTTTATTCTCATGTTTTCAAATTTTTCTTCTGTTATTTTTGATTCGTATTTTTTCTTATATTATTATGAGGTTCTGCCTTGTCATCCTCTCTCTCTCTCTCTCTCTCTCTCTCTCTCTCTCTCTCTCTCTCTCTCTCTCTCTCTTTAATTTAATTTCAACAGGTTTTTGCACGTCATCCACCTCTCTCTCTCTCTCTCTCTCTCTCTCTTTAATTTAATTTCAACAGGTTTTTTGCACGTCATCCTCTCTCTCTCTCTCTCTCTCTCTCTCTCTCTCTCTCTCTCTCTCTCTAATTTAGTCTCAACAGGTTTTTGCTCGTCACCCACCTCTCTCTCTCTCTCTCTCTCTCTCTCTCTCTCTCTCTCTCTCTCTCTCTCTCTCTCTCTCTATAATTTAGTCTCAACAGGTTTTGCTACGTCACCCAGTCTCTGTTTGCCTTCAGTAACTCTCAATAGTCTTCTTTTTGTATTCCTCTCTTTCTTCTTCTTCTCTTTTTCTCCTCTTAGTCCTCTCTTCTCTTCTTCTCTCTCTCTCTCTCTCTCTCTCTCTCTCTCTCTCTCTCTTTCTCTCTCTCTCTTGAAGAAGTCAGTACCACAAGTGCCCCTATCACTTGTTATTACTCAGATCAAAACATTACGTAACAGTGCCATTAAGACCTCGTATTAGAGGTAGATTCGGCATTGACCTCCCGACCTTACATATGAGTGCCATATAGAGCCAATAATGCCTACTAAATGCCCTCGAATGCCATTGTTATCCGTGGCTATTGAGATAAAGGGCATTACGTAAAGGTGCCAATAAAGTTCATTTCAAACGTACACACAAGGCCGGGGTTCGACTCGCTAATTAAGGTGGGATCGGTTTTTTGAGATAACGGTTCGAATCTTTTAAATTGGGTTCGAATCACTTAAGTTGGGTTCGAATCACTTAAGATGGGTTCGAATCATTTAAAACGGGTTCGAATCACTTAAAACGGGTTCGAATCACTTAAGATGGGTTCGAATCTTTTAAAACGGGTTCGAATCTTTTAGACAGGCACTATACTCTGCCTTCCCTGGCGATGTAGTTTGGGCACGGGCGTTGGTTTATGGTAGTGAGTGGTGGTAGAGGATGGTGATAGTGGGAATGGTGGTAATAGGAGCTGGTATGTGGTAATAGTTGATGGTGGTAGATTGTGTTAGTAAATGATGCAAGTAGATACTGGTAGGTGAAATTAAAAGTGGTTTCTGATAGTGGTAGTTGTTGTCAGTGGGTGGTTGTAGTAGATAGCGAGGGAGGGAGGGAGTCAGGGAGGTAGAGAGTGAGGGAGGGAGGGAGTCAGGGAGGTAGAGGTAGGAGGGAGTCAGGGAGGGAGGGAGGTCAGGAGGGAGTGAGGTGAGGAGGGAGGGAGTCAGAGTCAGGGAGGTAGAGGTGAGGAGGAGGTCAGGGAGTGCAGAAGTGAGGGAGGATGGAGTCAGGGAGATGAGAGTGAAGACAGAGAGTGAGGGAGGGAGGAGTCAGGGGAGGTAGAGTGAGGGAGTCAGAGGGTAGAGAGTGAGGGAGGGAGGTCAGGAAGTAGAGTGAGGAGGGAGGGTCAGGGAGGTGGTGAGGGAGGGAGGGAGTCAGGAGTAGAGAGTGAGGGAGGGAGGAGGGAGGTAGAGAGTGAGGAGGGAGGTCAGGGAGGAGTGAGTGGAGGAGGAGTCCAGAAGGAGGGGGTGAGGAGGGAGTCAGGGAAGTGAGGAGGGAGCCAGGGAGGTGAGAGGTGAGGGAGGGAGAGGTCAGGAGGTGAGAGAGTGAGGGAGGGAGGGAGAGGTGAGAGTGGGGAGGAGGGGGAGTCAGGGAGGGAGAGTGAGGGGAGGGAGGGAGGTGGGCTGAGGGGGTGAGGGAGGAGGTGCCACACTTTCTCTACGCTCCACCCCCTTGACCTCTCCTTGACTCAGGTTTAACAACACGTCTCACCTAGCATGAGTTTTTTACCTGTCGTCTGTGGGCTAATGATCGCCAGGTATGTTAATGGTTTTTGTGTACAGGTGAGTGCCAGTTTAGGGGTGACAGTTAAAGGGGTGTTATTTAAAGGGGTGTTGGTTAAAGGGGTGTTGGTTAAAGGGGTGTTAGTTTAGGGGGTGATAGTTTAGGGGGTGATAGTTTAGGGGGGTGACAGTTTAGGGGAGTGCCAGTTTAGGGGGTGACGGATTAAGGGGTTCCAATTTAGGGGAGTGCCAGTTAAGGGGAGTG
>NW_024752597.1:212500-257138 GCF_018991925.1 Homarus americanus
GGTTAGGTTAGGTAAGGTTAGGTGTTTGGTGCAGTCGGAGTCATTTGTGTATTGTTATCGTGCGTCTGGCAGCCAATGCACAGTGTTTACGTGTTGAGTTCTTGCATGTGGAAAACTCTCTTACATAGCCCCCTGCCCGCCCACCCCCTCCACCTTCTGCCCCGCCCTTCTCTATCCCCACGCCCTCTTCCTCTACCCGCCCACTTCCTACTTCCCCTCCTCGCCCACTTCCTCCCCCGTAACCTAACCTAACTTCGGCTGATTTAAACCCAAACCTATATAACTACCTTCAAAATGGCCTCTCTAAAATACACTGAGCCTCCACCTATATACCTCGTCGTGGGCGTGAGTGGGCGTGAGTAGGAGGTAACAAGTCTACAGTAATACACAGCTCATGCCTTTGAACCGCCCACACAAGACAGATATTTACCATTTTCTGAGTGGCGCAGTTGTTCTCTCTCTCTCTCTCTCTCTCTCTCTCTCTCTCTCTTCTCTCTACTTAACTTAACCTCACCTCATTCTCCCTCCAACACCCTCGCTATTCCCTCTCTCACCTCATCCTCCCCCCTCTTCCCCACCTCCCCTCCACCACACCCCCCATCCCCCAGGAGCCTCAATCTAACACCGCCTTGGGCCAGGTCTTCAGGTCTTCAGGTCTTCAAGTCTTGTATTATCCTTCCACATGTGAGATGAATTTGTCACAAAGGGAAGATCCTAGAGGAGGGGATGGGAGGAGGTGAAGGGATAGGAGGGGGTGAAGGGATGGGAGGAGGAAGGGGTAGGAACGAGGGTAGGAGGAGGAGGGAGGGAAGAATATGGATAGAAGGAGGAGGAGGAACAACAACAACAATTACTACTACTACTACTACTACTACTACTACTACTACTACTACTACTACTACTACTACTACTAACATTCAGTAGTCTCTCCTACAAATATCTGTCTGAGTCTCGTTTTCCTTGCTATCCAATTCACTACGTCATAACATTCACTACGTCATAACATTCACTACGTCATAACATTCACTACGTCATAACATTCACTACGTCATAAAACTCACTACGTCATAACATTCACTACGTCATAACATTCACTACGTCATAACATTCACTACGTCATAAAACTCACTACGTCATAACATTCACTACGTCATAACATTCACTACGTCATAACATTCACTACGTCATAAAACTCACTACGTCATAACATTCACTACGTCATAACATTCACTACGTCATAACATTCACTACTAACATAACATAATCTAACGTAAGACTAACGTAACGTAACCTAACGTAACCTAACCTAAGACTAACCAAACCTAACCTAACTTAACCTTCTTTGTGCTTAATTGTGTATATGACAGACAGACAGACAGACAGACAGACAGACAGACAGACAGACAGACAGACATTTGATCTCATTTTATAAACCAGATAAAAACTAAAAAAACGGGTCACATTAACGTACCCAATATTACATAAGGTTTACATAATAGAGAGAGAGAGAGAGGGGGGGGTTACATAGTGGTTATATAATGTCCCTTTGTCTTCCTATATACGCTTTGTATTATAGCTACGCGCGTCACTTATATAACTCTACGCAATATACCCTTCACATGCCGTATGACCCGGATATAGTTTGTGTTTTTGTTAGAGGAGGAGAAATGTGTTTGTTTTGGTGTGTGTGTTTGTTTGTTTTTGTCTGGTATGATGTAAGAATGTCTGGAGTAGGGTGATAGGGAGGATGGGGGGGGTGTGGGGGGGGAAGTGAGATGAGGGGTAGGGTGATAGGAAGTAGGGAGATGGAGGAAGTAGGGTGATAGGGAGGAAGTAGGGTGATAGGGAGGAAGTAGGGTGATAGGGAGGGAAGTAGGAGATAGGGGAGGAAGTAGGGTGATAGGGGGAAGTAGGGTGATAGGGAGGTGATAGGGGGGGTGATAGGGAGGGAAGTAGGGTGATAGGGAGGAAGTAGGGGATGATAGGGGGGAGGTAGGGTGATAGGGGAGTAGGGAGATGGAAGTGGGAATAGGGGTGGGGGTGGGGGGAGGGAGTGGAAGTAGGGAGATAGGGGAAGTGGGGATAGGGGGAAGTAGGGAGATAGGAAGTGGGTGATGGGGGGAGGGTGATAGGGGAAGTAGGGTGATAGGGAGGAAGTAGGAGGAAGTGGGGATAGGGAGGAGTAGGGAGGAAGTAGGGTGATAGGGAGGGGAGGGTGCTGCTGCGTATGGCCTGGTCGGAAATCAGACAGTTCGGGGGGATGAGGGAACGCCATTCCTTTCATGTCCCCCTTCACCCTCATTCCCCCCTCACCTCCCCTCCCCATTCCCTGAGCTGGGTACGTTCTTTGTCGAGTAGATGAAGATAGAGTCGAGTGATAGGCTGGCTGGCTGTCTGGTTGTCTGTCTATCTGTCTGTCTGTCTATCTGTCTGTCTGTCTGGATGGCTGGCTGTCTGTCTCGTCTGTCTGGTTGGCTGTCTGGTTGTCTGTCTGTCTGTCTGTCTGGTTGTCTGTCTATCTGTCTGTCTGTCTATCTGGCTGTCTGGTTGTCTGTCTGTCTGGCTGGCTGTCTGGTTGTCTGTCTATCTGTCTGTCTCGATGGTTGGCTGTCTGTCTGTCTGGCTGTCTGGTTGTCTGTCTATCTGTCTGTCTGACTGGCTGTCTGGTTGTTCTGTCTATCTGGCTGTCTGTCTATCTGGCTGTCTGTCTGTCTGGATGGCTGTCTGGTTGTCTGTCTGTCTGTCTGGCTGTCTATCTGTCTGTCTGTCTATCTGTCTGTCTGGTTGTCTATCTGTCAGCTGTCTGTCTGTCTGGCTGGCTGTCTATCTGGCTGTCTATCTGGCTGTCTGTCTGGCTGTGTGTCTGTCTGTCTGTCTGTCTGTCTGGCTGTGACGTTGTTCCAGGTCTCAGGTGCGAGGTTCTCAGGTTACAGGTCGTACTCGAGGGGGTAATAGTCCTTGTACTCAGAGGTCCATAGTACTCTCTCTCTCTCTCTCTCTCTCTCTCCTTTTCCTCTCTATATTCAAGATTCCTTCCCTCCTCCCTCTCCTACCCTTCCCCTCTCCTCCCTCTCCCCTACCCCTTCCCCTTCCTCCCTCTCCCCTCCCCTTCCCTCTCTCCCTCTCCCCTACCCTTCCCCTCCTCCCTCTCCCTACCCCCTTCCCTCTCCTCCCTCTCCCTTACCCCTTCCCCCTCCTCCCACCTCCCCTTATTCCTCTAGGATCTGCAAGTGAAAGGAAGGGCAGTGACCTGTTTATTCTACTCCTTTGCTTCTCCTGTATACCGTAGCAGGAGATAAGGCACACGGTGATAACGGCGGGAGAGAGAGAGAGAGAGAGAGAGAGAGAGAGAGAGAGAGGGGTAAATAAGGTAGATAGTGATAATTTGGAGGAGATAGACCCTCACCCCACCACATAGGATACTCTCTCTCTCTCTCTCTCTCTCTTGACCTGACCTGATCTAACCTAACCTAACCTGACCTAACCAAATCAAATCTAGCCAATGAGAAGCAGGGGAGATAGATGGACCAATAAGGGAGGACAGTGTTTGGGTAAGATTTTATAGCGAGGGCAAGACAGTGTGTAATGGGATGGTGGATAGTGGGGGGGAAGGTGGATAGGTAGGGGTGATAGGGAGGGGGTGTAGAGGTGGTAGGGAGGAAATTTATGCAGGGGGTAGGGGGAGGAAGAGTCATACAAGGGTGGGGAGTGGTAGGGGGTAGAGTTAACTAGGCAGGGGAAGGTGGTGGTGGAAGGTAGTGGTCAGGGGGGCTGTCACCACATACGCACCTAACTCCTTCACTCGCCTTTAGTTTCCCAGAACTTGGAGACAAACGCACGCAATTTTACGTCAATAACAACCAACCTGTGTGTGTGTGTGTGTGTGTGTGTGTGTGTGTGTGTGTGTGTGTGTGTGTGTGTTCTGCCTCATGCTGTGTACTGTCAGCCACCATCATGCACCACTATAACTATCATGCACCACTATAACTATCATGCCATTATATTCTATCATGCACCACTATACCACCATCCACCACCACTATGAATCCCCATAACTCAAATAAGGTCATATAGTAACAAGGTCATTTACGACGCTGAGGTGACCTAGTGTGGGTCAGGTTAGGTCATATATTATGCCTCAGGGGAAGGGCTGGGGTGGGGGGGGAGGTTGGTTCTCGGAAGGTGTGCCGTTCTCACTCGTTCCTGGAACCTGGTGACCTGTGCTGCCCTATGAGAACGTTATTTTAGCTTGTGTAGTGAAGGTGAACGTTTGTTGTCTGTCTGTCTGTCTGTCTGTCTGTCTGTCTTTCTGTCTGTCTGTCTGTCTGTCTGTCTAGGGTCCCGCAGCGCCTTTGTCCCCCAATAATATACTCTATACCTGCTTCAGTGTCTCTCTCTCTCTCTCTCTCTCTCTCTCTCTAGGGGTCCTTCAGAGCCTCCGTCAGCCTCAGGTGAGTGTAGGTGTGAGGTGCCCCAGGTGATGTCGTACCTACTGAAGGGTTTGCTAATTAAGTGTGGTCCTCTTGTTCATTAGGGCCCCTCCACCTGCTCTCTCTCTCTCTCTCTCTCTCCTCTCTCTCTCTCTCTCTCTCTCTATCAGACAGGATGAACAGAAGATAATAAAGATATGAAATACACAAAAATTATTCACTATCATGTTAGCTGACAGGATGGGGGACGGGGGTAGGGGGAGCCACAGATAGATAGACTTTCATGGTGGGGGGTGTGTTGGGGGAGGGAGGGAGGGAGACACACACACACACACAGGCTATCATGGTGGTGGGGTTGTCATGATAGCGTTGTATGATATCTTAATTAGTGGTGTACCTGTATTGTATCACCTATGTATGGCTTCAGGTGATCTCATTATTGGCTGGGGAGGGAGAGTGTGTGGAGGGGTGGTAGGAGGAACAGAAGAGGGAGGAAGTGGAGGGGTGTAATGATTTTGTATCCTTTCGTCTCCCTTCCTTCCCTCCCTCCCATCCCTCCTCTCTCCCCCCCCTCCCATCCCTCCTCCCTTTTATGGTTCTATCCCCTCTTCTCTCCCACTATCCCCCTCCTTTCCCTCCCTCTCCCCCCACCTCCCTATATTAGGTCACATCAAACAAAGACAGGTCAACTTAGGTCAATCTATGTGGTATTATAACCTTATTTGACCCACATATTGGTAGTTCAGCCCAAAGTGTGTGGGGGGTTGGTTGTTTCTGTCTGGGGTCGTTTGTTGAGACTGTATTTGCTGTTGTTTTATTATTATTATTATTATTATTATTGTTGCTATTATTGTTGTTATTATTGTTATTGGTGTTGTTGTTATTGTCATTATCTTATTTTTTCTATCCTCAGGTAAGTGTGATTTCGGAACCATTCAGGACAGGTGACCCAGAGGTGAGTGTTATACCTGTGTAATGTATTAGTGTATTACAGACAGACAGACAGAGGGAGAGACAGGAAGACAGATAGAGGGAGACAGACAGATCGACAGATATTGAGAGAGAAAGAGGGGCACTGTGCCATTCGTCTCAACTCTGGCACTGTGACGTCACTGCATAGATTGAGTTTAACTAATCTGGGTCAAGTTGATTTAAAAGTCTGTGTATGTATGTCTGTAGGTATGTATGTATGTAGGTATGTAGGTATGTATGTATGTAGGTATGTATGTATGTATGTATGTATGTATGTATGTATGTATGTATGAGTGCCAGTGCAGTAGTGCCAAAGGAAGCAGGACTCAGTAAGGGCTCCAAGTGGCACTAACAGGCACTGAGGTGACACTTACGACGGGTGCCACTTTTCCCCTCATTGCTCCTTGACCTCTGCTTGGCACTCGGGGTAAGAAGGTGCCATGATGGTGATTGTTAGGTTGTTGTTATTGTTGATGTTGTTGTTGTTCTTCCTCTCCTCTCTTTCTCCTCTTCCTTCGTATATCCCTCATTCTTTCTATGTCACTTCTCCTTCTTCCTTTCTTCCTCTCTTTGTCTTCCTCCTCTCCTCTCCTCCCCCTCTCTTCGTCTCCACTCCTTCTCTTCCTTCCTCTCCCTCACCATCACCATCAAGTCACCATCTTTACTGACATTACCTTCCCGCGCTATTTTATCTCCCATATTTTATCTAGCTGCGTCCATTATCATGAGTGGCGGCCATGACGTCACGCCTTTTGGACGAGTTCATGTGTGTGTGTGTGTGTGTGTGTGTGTGTGTGTGTGTGTGTGTGTGTGTGTGTGTGTGTGTGTGTGTGTGTGTGTGATTATTTGTTAACTGGTTAGTATATGGGAGGCGTTATTGTTATTATTATTATTATTGTTGTTAAGGTCAGTACTGGGTGTTATCAGTTGTTATTAGAGCATAACTTAGATTATAAGTGATTTATTGACACTTATGCCAGAGAGAGAGAGAGAGAGAGTTGTGTTCTTTTTATCTCCAATGGGATTTTGATAAAATGTTTCTGCCCTGATATAACTCTCTCCTTCTCACCTCCATCTCTCCCTACTTTAACCCTTCACACCTCCCTCTCCCCCTTTCCCTACTTCACACCCCCCTCTCCCTGACCTCTCCCTGACTCAAAGGGAGAGATAAGCCTCAAGATAAGGCTCCATATATCAGGTATGCGAAGCCTTTAATTGGACAGTAACAACTCTTATGTAACGCTGTAACGCCTTTGTAACCATGTGGTACTTGTTACATAATGTGTTTTGCTGTTAGGTGAATGTATATAACGTTGGTGTGATTGGTAACGCATGACGAAGGTTTTATATAAATGGTAACGTAACACATTTATTGGTAACGCGTGACAAGTGGTATATAAGAAGTAACTAGTAACTTGGGTATTCTTGGTAACGTGTGACAAGGGTTTATAAAAATAATAACTGATATCATTGGTATTTTTTTGGGGGGGTAACGCTTGACAGGATGTTGGGTTAAGTTAGGAATGTTTTGTCGTAAGCTCACACAAAGCGAGTGGTGTGTCGTAAGGTGATACTATAGTAGGGAAATGCTTTAAGAGACAAAAATGACGAGAGAGAGAGAGAGAGAGAGAGAGAGAGAGAGAGAGAGAGAGAGAGAGAGAGAGAGAGAGAGATTAAATACACCATTTAACAATACCTTACCTGTAGACTGATCTTAATAAATTAGTTGACATAGAAATCATTAACTAATTAGGGTCGGTCAGGACAGGTGCATTCACAGGTAACGTCAGAGGCAGGTGCTTCTACAGGTGACGTGGGCAATTAATTAGTGACGTGTGTGTGTGTGTGTGTGTATGTGGTTTCTAGAATTAATCCCCCCCCCTCTCTCTCTCTCTTTTTACACACACACACACACACACACACACACACACACACACACGAAATGTTATGCAAGAGGGTACAGTAGACATACATACGGTACTGTGTGGTCATAGGGTGCTGAAGTATTTCCTGTGTGTGTGTGTGTGTGTGTGTGTGTGTGTGTGTGTACGTACTTAACCCATTTCTTGTGTATGTCGGTTGGGTTTTTCCCCCTTGGTTAACCTTTCCTTCCTCACCCTCCCTCCTTCCCACCTACCCCTCTTCCTTCCCTCCCTCCTTTCCTTCCTACTGCCTCCCCTCCCTCCTTTCTTTCCCACTGCCTCCCCTCCCCTTCCTTCCTATCTCCCCTGTGTACTGTGAGGCGAGGGTGACGTGAGGACCTAACCTGACCCAACACTAACCTAACCTAACCAAACACTAACCTAACCAAACACCAACCTAACCTAACCAAACACTAACCTAACACTAACCTAGACAGTGATTGGACGAATCTCTGTCACGGAACAACACCTGATTGGTCGAGAGAGTATACGCCGCTCGACAATGATTGAATGATGGATGACTGGATGAATGTCTGTTAGGTAGACGCATCGTTACTCATCCTACGCAACACGATACGCCTTTATACGCTCGTGCGCCACAACCTTGCTTAACGCTTCTCATTCATAACAATGGTGCCAAAGTCATCACGACACTTCTATTGACTCAGTGTTGCCAAATCAGCGTATTTCTTAGATCACCTGAAGATTAGACACCCCCCAGCTTATTTCACCTGAAGATTAGACACCCTAACGCTACCTAGGGGGAGGGGTTAGGTTAGGTTAGGGCAATGAGGAACACAAGAACATAAGAAAATAAGGAGTCTGCAATAGGCCGGTTGGCCTGTGCATGGCAGCTCCTAGAGTTACTACCACTCTCTATCATCCATGAATCTATCCAGCCTCCTTTTGAAACTTTCCAGCGTTCCAGCACTTACTACAAAGTTGCTAAGCTTGTTCCACTCGTCCACCACCCTATTTATGAACCAGTTCCTTCCTATCTACCTATCGTCCAGTCAGCATGAGGTGTTAGGAGTTATGTGTGTGTGTGAGTGTGAGTGAGGTGATGGGTATTTTTAGCGTGGGTCCCACTCCCCTGCCTAGTGGGACACCGCTTCTGGGAAAGTCATGTGTGTGTGTGTGTGTATGTATGTATGTATGTGTGTGTGTGTGTGTGTCATATATCTAAAGTACTTAATTGTGTGTCCCAGCTCAAAGGCTCACACTCAAGGCTCTCACTCAAGGCTCACACTCAAGGGCGACACGTAAACATCCTCCACATGGCGTCAGTATTGTCAAGTGTTACGCAAGTCTTACGCAACAAGTATTTGGGGTAACATTATACAGTGTTGAGGGGAACGCCGGCCTTATGGTAGGTACAGACGGCCGGTGTTGGGGATAGTACCACGAACGATCCTACTGACCTATTATATTATTGTTGTTTTTGTTATTATTATTATTATTATTGTTGTTATTATTATTATTATTGTTATTATTATTATTGTTGTTATTGTTTAAAGTTTGTGGTTTCTATGTCAGGTTTGGTGTGTGTGTGTGATATATAAACAGGGGTGTCTAATCTTCAGGTGAGCCAATTAACACATACACCTAGCCACATTAATTACAGGTAGGAGGAGGAGGAGGGGAGGGGGAGGAGGGGAGGGGGAGGAGGGGTAGGGGCGGGAGGAGAAAGAGATAGAGAAGTAATTATATTCCTCCTCACGCCTCTACAGCCACCGGGTACATGAAGGAGTTACAGACGTTCAGTACAGCTACCTAACCTAACCTAACCCTAATCTAACCTAAGCTACACTTACCTTAATCTAACCTGTGTGTGTGTGTGTGTGTGTGTGTGTCAGTTGAATAAGCCAGTTGATGTAATATAAGCCATTCCATCCCCTCTTGCGACACACACACACCCACACACACACACACACACACACACACACACACACACTAACTCTTTCACACACACACACACACACACACATTCTGCGTCTTGAGTTTGAAACAAACATTCTTATGCACACTTTGCCATCACTCAGTCCACTGCGTTTGTGTGTGTGTGTGATTGCGAAATGCTTTGTTTGTGTTTGCTGTCTCTGCATGTGTGTGTGTGTGTGTGTGTGTGTGTGTGTGTGTGTAGTATGAGGGAGAGTAATTCAATGAGTGTGGTTGTTTGTGTGAGAGAGAGAGAGAGGTAAAATAACCATTAACAAGAATAACGACAACAACAATAACAACAACAATATAAATAACATATCCTCCCAACACAGCAATTAACCAAACATTACACCATTACGTTATGTACACCAACCATTACACAATTTACTCTACCTCATAACGTTACGCACTACGTTATAATCAACTGTTGTAATATTCATCCACCCCGTTGTGTTATAATTTCCGGCATTTTAGCGTTACTTTTGAGTCACTCTGTGGATTAGGTAACGTGGTACATGTATGTTAATTCGGGTTCTAGTTTTACCTGAAGATTAGACACCCTAACGTTACCTGGGGATTTGGGTTAGGTCAGGTCAGGTCAGGTCAGGTCACATTAGGTTAGGTTAGGTGAAATAAGATAGGGTGTCTAATCTTCATGTAATTATTATTATTAATTTAGATTAGTGTTGCAATTATTAAAGTCATTCTCCATTGCAGAAAGACTTGCATATTTTGTGTGTGTGTGTGTGTGTGTGTGTGTGAGCGAGAAACAGTCATGATGTAAGCTAGAGACAAGATGCTGACTGGGAGAGATTAAAATATTTCCAGATGCTGAAATTTACCTGAATATACAGAACACCTGAAGTAATTAACCTTTAAATACGGTAATTAAGATTATTACTGTAATTAATTGCCTTTTGGGGGGGGGGGGTAATATGATTAGGGGGAGGGAGAGAGAAGGGGGGTGTGGTAGGAGAGGGGAGGAAGTGGTGGTGGTGGGGTGAGGTTTGAGTGAGTCAGTCTCCCTGGCAAGTCAGATCAAACCGCTCCGCAGTAGTGTGTCGACCGCGGTGGAGTGAAGGTGTGTGTGTGTGTGTGTCTGGTCGGGCTCTACTGCGCCACTCGGGAGAAAATTATTATTATTTTTTTTTAAATTTCCAGTGACTTCGATTCTCCCTCCCTCTCTCTTTTCCCTCTCTCACTCTCCACAATGTGTACTGACTGACTGTGCATTACTATGACACTTGCCTTGACACTTCACAATTTTGTTTATATCGTGTTAAAAGAACTATCGAGGAAGTGTCAGTCAGGACTTTGTCGAACATTGAACTCAGAAAAATTCTTGTTTACAATTTTTATATATAATGCTCATCCAAGTATTATTATTATTATGGTAGAGATTTTTTAAAAGAATTCTCAGGTATTTTTATTAAGTGATTTTGTGAAGGTTGTGTTGAGAAATTAATTAGTGTTATGTGAAGGTGTATAGACGTGTTATTTAAGAGAATTTGTGGCGGTCTTTGTAAACTGGTCTTAACTGGCATTTATTACTGATAAAATAACTTCCTATCAACTGGTCTTACCTGGTCTTAAAAGGTCTTTGTTGACGATATCAGGAACAACAATAAAACCACGTTAAGCTGTTAGTAGAGTCAGCATACTACCTCATCTGAAATACCTGTTATATAAAGGTGTAAAAATGTTACTCGTCAGGTGTACGTGTGTGTTGGTAAAGTGAAGTCAACATTAGTCTTTATTCTTACGACATACCTGAATCAGTGCATTGGAACATGAATACCTTGGCATTATCAAGGTATTCCCCCTCCCCTCCTCTCCCTACCCCCTCCTCCAACCCCTCCTCAACCCCCTCACCTCCACCCTCTTCCCTAAGCTTATTTCACCTGAAGATTCGCCCTCTCCTCCCCCCCCTCCCCCAACCACTAAGCTTATTTTACCTTTTGATTAACCACCCCGACGTTATATCGCTGGGGTGTGTAATCTTCAGGGGAAATAAGCTGGGTTGTAGGTGAAATAAGCTGGGGTGTGTAATCTTCAGGTGAAATAAGCTGGGTTGTAGGTGACATAAGCTGGAGTGTGTAATCTTAAGGTGTTCCGATAACTTATGAATGTCCATTGTTAAGGAATAAGCAGCTATGATAAGTTATCATAGTGGTGATAGTGGCGGTGGTAGTGGTGGGGATAATAGTGGTAGTGATGGCGATAGTGGTGGGGATAATAGTGGTAGTGATGGCGATAGTGGTGGGGATAGTAGTGATAGTAGTGGTAGTGATAGTGGTGGTAGTGATAGTGGTAATGGTGGTGGTAATAATGGTTTCACATCTAACAAGACTCGATATAACGGGACTTTCCTCTTAATAAAACCCGTTAAATAGACTGTTCAATATTATTGTATCACCTCCCCGTGTTATCTCAGTCCGGTAATAATATTTACTCTAGATAGCGGACGTTGTGGTCAGTAGAGTGAAAGACGGTATTACAAACAACATTCACTCGAGCTGTGTGTAAAGTTTGGCTTCGGATTGCATGCAGGAAGGGGAAGGGTGGGGGGGGGAGGGAGGGGAAGGGCGTGCCTACTAGGATAAATATTATGGTACCACCTGAATATTAGACAAGCCACCACCTCTCTCGCTCTCTCTCTTTATCTCTCTCTCTCTCTCTTTCTTTATCTCTCTCTCTCTCTCTCAAACTTATTCCACCTGTTGATATAAATACTTCTAGCGTTACCTCTGTGTGCGTGTGTGTCTGTGTGTGCGTCTGTACGTGTGTCAGTCAGTCACTACAGTCTCTTACTCTACAGGTTATATAAACACTCGTATACTGAAGTGTGATAATTAATTAACACACCTGTGGCTTACCTGGTACTTCCCCCACACCTGCATCACACACCTGTCTAATTACCTGTATTGGTGAGTATCGTTGATTTTTGGTTTTGTTTTCACATTTGTAACACACCTGTGGGCTTACCTGGTACTGTACGTCGCCCATACCTGCAGCACACACCTGTCTAACCTAACCTCACTCCCACACACCCACACCCCTCATCCACACCCACACCCCCCACACTCACACACACCCCTCACCCACAACCCCAACACTCACACACACCCCACATCCACACCCCCCACACTCACACAACCACACACACACACACCCCACCCACACCCCACACACTCACACACACCCCACATCCACACCCCCACACACACACCCCACATCCACACCCCACACTCACACACACCCCACACTCACACCCCACATCCACACCCCCACACTCACACACACCCCCAGACGCTGGAGTTTGGTGGAAGGAAGAGTTGGCTTGACCAGATTAGATTAAGTCGAGTGTAATCGAAAACATCCGGACAGAGCTTAACCTAACCTAACCCTAATACCAAAACGCTGGCTGGTCTCTCCCCCGAATCACGTGAGGATTAGGCTCCCCAGCTTATTTCACGGGATGATTAGGCTCCCCAGCTTATTTCACGGGATGATTAGGCTCCCCAGCTTATTTCACGTGATGATTAGGTACCCCAGCTTATTTCACGGGATGATTAGGTACCCCAGCTTATTTCACGTGAGGATTTGATATTACAGCTTATTTCACCTGATGACTAAACACCCTAATGCTAACCTAACCTAACCACAACCACCACACATTACCCTAACCACGAACGTATACTTGACTATGTTGATTAAAAGTCCCTTGGTCGGTAAATATGACACAAAGGGGAGGGGAAGGGGGTATGGGGAAGGGGGGGGGAAGGGAAGGGGGTATGGGGAAGGGAGGGTAAGGGAAGGGGTATCGTATTCATGCATAGTAACCACTCGCTGGGGATCGTACGCTATTAGGAAACTATCGTAACGTAAAGGGTGGATCCGACGTGGTGAATTAGTAGGGGGAATTTGTGCTCATTGTTTACTAAATGTCGTACGGTTTGAGGAAATTATCGTAACGAAGTCTTAGAGGCGGTGGTGACTTAGAGAAGGAGGAGGAGGAAAAGATGGAGAAGACGAAGAAGAAGAACAATAATAACAATCAAAGTCATAGGGGGAAAGACTAACTACGTCATAAAATCGTGGACCAATCACCGGCTTTGGTTTTAACGCGTTGCCAAATAACTATGATCCCCCAGTTAAAAATATCTGAACGAAAAAACAACAAAGCGATTAGTTAATCTTTTCGCCATTTATCATGTTTACTAACCTTTTGGACAGTTAATCTCTGTTAGTTTGTTATGAGAAAAATAGTGATTACGAATTTGTTAAGAAAACTCGAAATTGATGACCTTTTCATATCTGTCTCGGGATACGATTGAACCCGGGACGTTGTGGCGAGGCGATAATCACTCCTTCGTTATCCACCACACCGCAATTAAAGGTCATGTTTGGTAATTATAACGTAGTCTTTAATGAGGTGATTACGCGGATTACATGATGATTAAACACTTGGTGGATTTGGGTGGATTTATCTGGATTTTGTGGTGGATATAGGAAGCCGCGATACACATTCTTAAGCCTCCTCATATTACCTCTCTCTCTCTCTCTCTCATCCACCCCCCCCTTCCCCCCTCTCTCCCCACCTGTTGACCCTCCCAGTACCTATTAATTACCCCACACAGGTAACTCAGGTAGACGGACACCTGAGGCTGGGTCGGTCATCTATCCTTGTAGGGAGACATGTGGGTTACCTCCTTGGTGGTGTGGTGCTGAGGGAGGGTGTGGTGGAGGGCGGTATTAAAATCTCTCTCTCTCTCTCTCTCTCTCTCCTCTCTCGTTACACTGTGTACACTAGTTTGGTGTACACAGGAAGCGAGGAGACGTATTTCCCTTGAGTGTGTGTGTGTGTGTTTATCTCTGGTGTCTTCGAGGACGACATCTCGGTCTCGATGTGGTGAGGTTCGAGGACAACGAGAGAGAGAGAGATTTAATAATATATTCGTCTCTCTCACTCTATCGCCTCCTAATCCAATATAAGTCGGTATTAATATCGTAAAGAATGTTATCGTTATCTCTACGTCACTCCTGTTATCGTTTCTATATCGTGATTGGTGGGTGTTACGTCATGGTCAGGGTACTCTCTCATTGGTTGATGGGTATGGCTGAGGTGACGTCATTACTAGGGTGTTTTTTATTGGTTGGTGGTTATTGCTAGGTCAACGTCATTGCTAGGGTACTTCTTCATTGGTTGACATCATTACTAGGGTATTTTCTGATTATTTGACGTCATTTCTAGGGTACTTACTCATTGGTTGACGTTATTACTACATTTATCCAATCCGCGTGACTTTAATGAATGACGTCATAATTGAGGAGTCGACTATTGGTAGGACACATTCTCCAGAGTTGATCATTGCCCGGTGACGTCATTGGTTGGGTTTTATAGCCGTGACGTCATTGGTTGGGTTTATAGCCGTGACGTCATGGGTGTGGGACGGCTGCCAAGGGTCATAAAAGGAGAGTTATAGTGGCGTTTGACCTTGTGTATATGGGCCATTATGTAAGACAATGGCAATATGTTTCGTTATGTTTTCATATTGTCACGAATCTTGTTCATTAAGGATAGTCACGTGGTCCAGGTGCAAATACTAGTACAGGTAGACATACAGGTACAGGCTCAATTACAGGTACAGTTACAGATGATCTACAATACAGTTCCTTATGTTACCTAATTAACCCCGACATGGTTGTTTGATTCCCTCCCTCCCTTCCTGCTCCCTACCTCACTCTCACCTCACCCTGCCTCCCCACCTCACCTCTCTCCTGCCCCCCCCCCTCTCACCTCCCCCCCCACCTCCACCCCACCCCTGCCTCCCCACCCCCTCCCCTCACCTCCCACTCCCACCCCACCCCCACCTCCCCCACTCCCCACCCCACCCCCACCCCCACCCCTCCCCCTACCTCCCCACCCCACCCCACCTCCCCCCACCCCCCACTCCCCACCTCACCTACCCCACCCTGCCCTCCCCACCTCCCCCTTCCCCACCCCACCACCCCACTCCCCACCTCCCCACCTCACTCCCCACCCCACCCACCCTCCCCACCTCCTACCTCCCTCTACCCCACTCCCTGCCCCCACCTCCCTGCCTCCCTCCCCCCTCACCCCCCCCCCACCCCCTGCCTACACACACTCCCCACCTCCCCCCTCCCCACCTCACCTCCACTCCCCCCTACCTCCCTCTCCCCACCCCACCTCACCTCCCACCTCCCCACCCCACCCCCACCCCCCCCCACCCTACCCCTCCTCCCCACCTCCCCTGCCTCCCACCCTACCCACTCCCCCCTCCCTCCCCACCTCCTCCTCACCCACCTCATCACCTATCCCTGCCTCCCCACCTCCCTGCCTCCCTACCTCACTACCTCAATCACCCCCCCCCTCACCTCCCTCCTCCCTACCTCACTCCCCACCTCCCGCCTCCTCCTTCACCTTCTCCCTCCTCCCCCCCCCCATGGCCGTGTCGAAGTGTTGCCAATACAAGGTTTTGTTTTGTGGTCTAACTTACCATTGTTATTTGTAAGCAACTCCTCCTCATTCCTCTTCTCTTCTTCCTCTTCTTGCTTCTTCCTTCTTCTTTCTTCTTCTTTGTCTTTCTCCTTCATGGGATATTATTATTATTATTATTATTATTTTATTATTATTATTATTGTTACTACCACTACTACTACTACTACCACTACTACTACAACAACAACTACTATTATTACTACAACTATTCCCTCACCACCATTAGCATCTCTCACCTCTCACCTCCCCACAGGTAAGATCAGCACACCTGCCCGTGCAGAACAGAGTGTATTGCCCTTACCTGCCATTACAGTGGTGAGTATACTAATTACAGGTGTTCTTATAGGTACAGTGGTGTTATAGTTATTGGTGTTTATAATAATTAAGGGTAATCTTATCTGTATTTGTTTATATAATTACTCTTGGTTTGGTAGAGACATTTATATATATATACACCTGTATCTTCTTTACCTACCTGTGTGTATGATGTATATAGGTCAAGGAAGGGATTTGTATATTTATGTGGTTAGGTTAGGTATTAGTAAAAAATCAGGTCTTATAATTTTAAATATATGACTTTTTTTTTTTTGGTTCAGGTGTTCAGGGTTTCGAAACATGATTTATTTCTCGCTTCAGGGGTTCATTATTTAAGGTTCAGGGTTTCAATACGTGACTCATTTCCCACTACAAGGGTTCAGAGGTTCATTATTTAAGGTTCAGGGTTTCGATACGTAACTCATTTTCCACTACAAGGGTTCAGGGGCTCATTATTTAGGGTTCAGGGTGTCAATAGGTTCAGTGTTGATGTATGACTCATGTCTCGCTTCAGGGTTCAGGGTTGTTTCGGGTGTTGTAGACCTAACCGTCAGGGAATTCTTGGAGGGTGAGTCACGGGGGGGTCGTGTATGTGTGTGTGTGGGAAGACAAGAGAACAAATGCCGGTATTCTCGCTGACACCAACTGGAGGAGCATCGAGGCTACCATTATCCCTGAACAACTACGCTGGACTGGCCATGTTACCCGCCTGGACGACAGTAGACAGCCAAAGCAGCTATTTTACAGTCATCTAACGAATAGTAAACGTAACGCTGGTGGGCAACTGAAGAGGTATAAGGATAGTCTTAAGACAAACCTGAAAAAGTGCCATATCGACCGCCTCACCTGGGAGACGATTACTCCACACCGTAACCCTTGGAGGAGCACCACACAAGAAGGTGTCAATACTTTCGAGTTAGCCCGACTGCAGAGCGAGGCAGACAAGTGCCAACGCCGGAAAGACGCTGCTGCCGCCCCTCCTGCACTAGATGTAGCCCTCCACATGTGCAACATCTGTGGACAACCCTGCCGGTCCCGTATCGGCCTCTTTAGTCACCTTAGAACTCACCAACGAACCTGTAGGTGACATCCTTAATAACTCGTATCATTGTATCACAGCTGGATGATCGTCATACATGATTCTCAGTGACAGTAAAGTAGTGGTAGTAGTAGTGTGTCACCTGGGGTTGTATAAGAGACGTGACCACCGCACAGCCTCGAGGATAACCGGTGCTGGAGGAGGAGGAGCTAGTGGTGGTGGAGGAGGAACTGGTGGTGGTGGAGGAGGAACTGGTGGTGGTGAAGGAGGAGGAGCTAGTGGTGGAGGAGGAACTGGGGGTGGTAGTGGTGGCAATAGTAAGCCGCGATGTACACTACTTACACACGACCCAGCCCCGTCGCCTCAATAACCTAACCTAACCTAAACATAACCTACATAAAACTAACAATGAATTTTCTCCATCTGAAAAAAAAATACTTTAATGACTTCAGAAACATTTGGGATTATTTTCTGTAATTATATATTAACCTTGTACCTAAAAACTGATCAAAACACTACCCGATTATAGGTCAAGGATGCAGTAGGAAGTATTGTCAATATAATTTACCTTTACGCCAAATTATAGGGTCATCATAGCGGAGGAATATAAAATGGCGGCTATATGATATTTTTCACTATTTAAAAATAAAAAAAATTATGCATGAAAAATGAAAGATGATTTCTTTATACACGCAGAAATCACTGACAGTATAAAACGAAAGGTGGAAATTTGGGTTCACATTCTTCTAGATGTAAAAACTAACATGGAAGTGAAATTGTTGTGGGACAAGTTTTTTTATACGTGGTGCTGCAGGGGGTGGTAAGGCGACTTCTTGTGGGTTACTGGGTCTAGGTTAAAATATACGCTTAGTGAGATGCTTATATATTTACGTTTGAGTGTTAAATAAGCTGGGGTATTTAACCTAGCCTAGCCTAAGCTAAGCTAATCTTCACGTGATCATAATATAGAGTAACTTCCTGTGTGTGTTATGGATGGCGGAAGTGTGTGTGTGTGTGTGTGTAACCTCGACAAAACGTGTTGATCAATGAGGTGTTAGTGTAGGAACATAAGAAAATAAGGAGTCTGCAATAGGACGGTTGGCCTGTGCATGGCAGCTCCTGTCGAGAGTTACTACCACTCTCTATCATCCATGAATCTATCTAGCCTCCCTTTTGAAACTTTCCAGAGTTCCAGCACTTACTACAAAGTTGCTAAGCTTGTTCCACTCGTCCACCACCCTATTTGTGAACCAGTTTCTTCATATCTCCCTCCTAAACCTAAACTTATCCAACTTGAATCCGTTGCTCCGAGTCCTATCCTGCTCGGATATTATAAAAAGTTTATCTATATCGCCTTTATTGATTCCTTTCACCCACTTAAATACTTCTATCATATCTCCCCGTACTCTTCGTCTTTCTAGGGAATGCAAGTTTAGTTTCTTTAACCTATCCTGATATGGAAGGTTTCTAAGTCCCGGAATCATTTTTGTCATTCTTCGCTGCATCGACTCCAGTGAATTTATATCCATTCTATAATAGGGGCACCAGAACTGAACCGCATAATCGAGGTGCGGCCTGACTAGCGCAAGATATAGTTGCAATAAGACCTCTGCACTCTTGTTACTTACACTTCTAGATATAAAACCCAATACTCTGTTTGCCTTATTTCGAACATTAACGCACTGTTTTCTAGGCTGTAGGTCCGGGCTTACAAGTACCCCTAGGTCTCTTTCACAAGTCGACTTCTCTAGGTTGATGTTGTTAAGGCTGTATACACTATCAGTATTTGTTCTTCCAATATTAAGTACGCTGCACTTGCTGGTGTTGAATTTCATTTGCCATTTTTCAGGCCACCCCTGCAGTTTATTTAGATCCTCCTGTAATGCATTTGCATCCTGCCCTCAATTAATCTGCCGCCCTATTTTGGTGTCATCCGCAAACTTGCTTATGTCACTGCTGATCCCAGTATCTACATCGTTTATGTAGATTATGAACAAGAGTGGGCCTAGTACTGACCCCTCGGGAACCCCATTGGTTACACAGCCCCACTCAGATTTAACACCATCTACGCTGACCCTCTGCGTTCTATCGGTGAGCCATGATTTTATCCAATTTAAAACTTTCCCCTCGATACCATGAGCCTTAATTTTTCTCAGAAGCCTCTGATGCGGTACTCTGTCAAACGCTTTGCTAAAGTCTAAGTAAATAACATCGTAATTTTCGTCATTATCTACTACCTCGAAGACTTTCCTAAAAAACGTTAGCAGATTTGTTAGACAAGATTTTCCCTTTGTAAACCAGGTGTGTGGGGGTAAGACCAGGTGTGTGGTGGATAATCAGTGCTTAACGTATGTATGTAGATCTTTGTGTATTTGTGTGTGGACGTATTACTGTGGCTGTCTGTGTGTGCGTGTGTGTGACAGTGAGAGAGAGAGAGAAGGAAGGCCACACTTTCTCTCTGCCACTATTGTCTGTCTGTCTGTCTATCTGGTGAGGAAAGAAAATGCTCCGCGATCGTCACTACTTAACACAAGCTGACCATCACACGCACACTCCCTCCTCCGGGCATAGGTGACATAAATCCAGTCTTAATTTAATCTCTAATAGCGCTTCCTTACTGCTTAGGTTAGATTAGGGTAGGGTTAGGTTATGGTAGGGTTAGATTAGGGTAGGGTTAGGTTATGGTAGGGTTAGGTTAGGTTATGGTAGGGTTAGGTTAAGGTAAGTTAGGTCAAGTTAGTTTACTATATACAAAAAACTTGACTACACATCAGTCAGACTATGAGAGATAACAGCTGCAACATCACCACCATAGGCCTATCGCTGCGCCTATAAATAACACACCAGCCAATCAATAGGCCTATCCGGGAGCAAGATCAAGGTCAGTGACGTCATCCTGTTCCCGCAAAGTGTTTTAGTGTGCGTGAGTGTGTGGGGGGGGGAGGTTGAGTGTGGGCGTGTGTGTGTGTGTGGTAAAGGAGGCGTTCATGGAATGTCTCTTAGCCTAAATTATCAAGTGCAATGCAACCCACACCCAACCCACACCCAATCCACACACAACCCACCCCCAACCCACTGCATCCTAACCTAAGGAAGGGAGGCTTGGGGGAGAGAGAGGGGTGGGGGGGTAGGCTGTATAATTAAGTGTAGGCCTATGTGAAGTTTTAATTCAGATCGAGACTTCTCACGTGTCTATTATTGAAAGCTGAGAGACGGGGAGGCGAGGGGGGTATGTGGAGGAGGAAGGGGAAGAGGAAGGGGAAGGGGGTTAGGCCTATTAGAGGTCGGAGGGGTAGGGTGAGAGAGAGGAATGGAGAGAGAGAGAGAGAAACAGGATGGAGATAGAGAGAGAGAGAGAGAGAGAGAATAACGACCTTGAAGTAACACCAACGGGGAGCAAGACAATGCCAAGCTAGAGTAAATGATAAGGTTAATAAGCATAAGGTTTTGGGATATAATAATAGCCCTTACTGCTCTTGTTGTTGATGATGGTGGTGGATGGGTCATGTGTTTGTTATCTGGCTGGAAATACACACACACACCTCACACACACACACACACCTCACACACACACACACACACACACACACACACACACACACACACACACACACACACACACACACATATACTTTCACACTCTCTCTCTCTCTCTCTCTCTCTCTCTCTCTCTCTCTCTCTCTCTCTCTCTCTCTCTCTGTACCAACTCGTCTTGATATTTTGTGTGTGTTTGTTTGTGTGTGTCAAGTGTGTGTGTGTGTCAAGTGTGTCTTCTTACACTTGAGTAACACTTGACAGGTCCTCCTCGGCTTGCTGTTGCCACTTCAAGTACAACCTTCTTGCACTTGAAGTATTTATTGTTATTATTATTTTTATTATTATTATATATTTTTTTTAGTAGTAGTTGTAGTGAGTGTGTGTAGTAGTAGTAGTAGTAGTAGTAATAGTAGTAGTAGTAGTAGTAGTAGTAATAGTAGTAGTAGTAGTAGTAGTAGTAGTAGTAGTAGTAGTCGATCACGCCATGGTGTGCAAGAAAGGGGGCTTCATATGCATGAGGCATGACGAAGTAAGGATCTCACAGCAAACAGTTGAAGGAAATCTGCCGTGATGTCAGGGTAGAACCGACCCTCCTTCCATTGGACGGTGAGAATTTCCAACATAGGACTTCAAACACATCCAACGAAGCCCGTGTTGACGTCAGTGCTCGAGGATTCTGGACGCGGGGACAGCGAGCCTTCTTCGACATCAGGATATTTGATCCCATGGCCGCATGTCACCGTAACTTAGCTCTCGATGCTGCACACAGGAGGAACGAGAACGACACGATAAGGGCATACGGGGAGAGAATTCAGAACGTTGATCAAGGCAGCTTCACTCCTGTAGTGTTCACAACCTCTGGTGGGATGGGACCAAGTGCAAGATGTTTCTACGCCAGACTCGCGGATAGGAGGTGCTATCCGAACAGAAGCAGCAGCCCACAAGTTATTAGGGTTAATTTTAAGGTAATAAAATGGCGGCGAAGGTGTGACTAAAGGGGGAGGCTGGAGTATTGTCATCATCATCACTACCACCACCATCATCGTCACTACCACCACCACCATCGTCACTACCACCACCATCATCATCACTACCACCACCATCATCATCACTACCACCGTCATCATCATCACTACCACCACCATCATCATCACTACCACCACCATCATCATCATCACTACCACCACCATCATCATCATCACTACCACCACCATCATCATCACTACCACCACCATCACCACAGTGGGTAAGGTTGGGCATAGCAGCTGGGTACCGAGTGGGTATAACCCTCTCTTGGGGGCGGGGGGGCACTGAAGGGCATGTCGTGATAGGTCAAGAGTGCCAAGCGAGGCACTCTAGAGGATGTTGAGTGCCATTTACGAAATACCGGACGATATAGTGACGATATAGTGTGTTTCAAGAGGTCAGAGGATATTGTGGCATCTTGTGTGTGTGTGTGATGGGGACAGGCAGCAACTCCCCCACCTCCTTCACCCCCTCCTTCTCCCCGCATCCACCTCCTCCTCCCCCACCTTCCCCCCTCCTCCCCCCATGTTCTCGCGGTTACCTTATACGGGTATACAGGATGTATATGGGGGGGGGAGGGGTGTTACTGATACGTGTGTGTATGGGTGTTGTTGATGTGTGTGTGTGGTAAACAGATAATATTATGCAGTACAGACGTCAACTATCACCCCCCCTTCCCCTCTCCTCCCCTCCCTCCTCCTCTCTCCTTCTGTCTATCTCCTTATCTCTGTCTGTTGTTCTTCTGTCTCGCTTGTCTCCTGTCTACTTCTGTTATTATTACTCTGTCTATGGAAGTGACGTCACAGTTAAAAGTATGAAGAGCCCTGTATGGCGTAAATATCAGTGACGTCACAACCAAAATATTGATGACGTCACGGTTTGTACTCTAGATGAGGTGACGTCACGACAGGGAGTCATAATGTTGTCAGGGTGTTAACAAGTGCGTGAAGGACAATCTCTCTCTCTCTCTCTCTCTCTCTCTCTCTCTCTCTCTCTCTCTCTCTCTCCGTCATATTGTGTCATTTCCCGAGCCAATGTTGGTCCCTGTTCCCGGCCGTGTTCTTACTAATGTTGATTTATTACCCGTAACCGAGGCAATTTTTTTTCCACGCTTGGAGTCTCTGTATAATTTTGACGCCATTTTGTGGGGGTGGGGGAGGGTTGAAGTGGTTTAATGTTTGTCTTTACTGAAGGACACACACACACACACACACACACACACACACACACACACACACACACACACACACACACACGAGGTCGTCTACAGGTAAACAGCCTTGGATTGTATCTCATTAGTCATAGGTGCTGACGAGGCCGCAGGAGCATAGTAGTGTCAGCAGCTAGAGAGAGAGAGAGAGAGAGAGAGAGAGAGAGAGAGAGAGAGACAACAGGTAAGCTCCCTCATTAGTCCCCCACCTTACACACCTGTTAATGATGTAAATAAACCCCTGTCGTGTTTACCTGGGTCGAAACACCTGATGATGGCTTCTTTTTGATGACGTCACTCCTTATTTACTGATGACGTCACTTTGTTTACAGCCCAATATCCGGGTTGTTTAATGGCGTCTTAATTGTACAGAGACTCGAGGTATATTTTACCTAATGGGTCCCAGTTGTAATAGGCCCCAGAAGATGATTATTACAGTGTTTGTTATACTATGGTGAGGAATGTTGGGGAGGAGGGGGAGGGGGAGGAGGGTGAAGGGGAAGACGGGGGGAGTGAAAGGGAATTTTGTTGACAGTTGTAAGTGATGAGGAAGAACACCTGTCTGTGTACTGTATTACACACACACACACACACACTGACGTACCGCGGTTGGACACGTGCAAGGCGCGCCACGTGGTTGCATAATGTGTGACCACGACTCCACCCCCCCCTCCCCCCTTACCCCCTCCCCCCTCACCCCCACCAGCAGGAGAGTGAGAGTGAAAATTACCACCCACGTAGGGAAAGCCTCTGGCCCTGGTGAGGAAGGATGGAGGAGGAGGAGATGGAGGTGGTACTGGTAGTGAGGGAGGGAGGTGGGTGAGGGAGAGAGGGGGGATATTTTTGTCATTAAATTTGGGTGCAGTAGACGCGAGGGTTGTGTAGTGGAGAACGACAATATCCAACCCGGAAATATATTGAGGATATGGATCGTATTGACTGTGTGTGTGTGTTAGACAGATAGTAAATGAGACAGAAACACACAAAATGCCGTCAATTAGGACAGATAGACGCATCAGACTGGCCCCTCCCACCCACCCCACCCCCCCACCCCCCCAACCACAGCTGACTTGTACTACACATTTGGATCAATAGTCATGGATATTAGGGTATGGGGGTGGTGGGGGAAGGCTATGGGGAAGGTTGTGGGGGTTATAGGGGTGGGGGGGGAAGGTTATGGGGGTGGTGGGGAAGGTGGTGGGGGAAGGAAGATCGTTAACTTAGATAACTGTGTGACTGGTTGAATGAATGACTGGATGGCGTGAAAGAGAAGCCTGCCACAGTATCTAGGTCAGACAGGGAGAGAGAGAGAGAGGTAGGGAAGGAGAGAGAGAGGAAGGAAGTCAGAACCGCTACTCATATTTCCTCTGTCCTGATTCTCTCTCACACACACATTGATCTTGTTTCACATTCTTCTTCTTTGTACATGCATTTCTCTCTCTCTCTCTCTCTCTCTCTCTCGTTCTTTGTGTAATTGTACCTCGCCTCGTATGCTACTTTGAGGTTGCGTCTCTCTGTCTGTCTGTTATTTAGGATATTTTAGCTGCTTTAGTCAGCTATATGTGTGCCATACTGGCTATCTGACTGATAAAACGTGTGTGTGTGTGACCCCCACCAAGGTCACTGTTAACTCTGGGAGGGTCATCTGAACTGTACTGATCACACCTGACGTCACCTGCTGATTGGAGAAGTGTAAGGGGGGTAGGGATATTTGGTCAGGAGGAGGGGTGTTGGTGACATGGGGACTGTGCTGTGGTAGGAGGTGGAGGAGGGAGGTGTTGGTGACGGCTGGGGACTGTGCTGTGTAGGGGGTGGGGGGAGGGGTGTTGGTGACGGCTGGGGACTGTGCTGGTGACGGCTACTGTGCTGTGGTAGGGGGGGTGGAGGGAGGCACACAGTCATTGACAGTGTTAAGGGACAAACATTTTAGTGTGATGACGTGTGAGTCGGTAGTTGTAGCGACGAGAAGGAGGTCAGGAGGTTGGCAGGGGACCTCCTTCCTGACAGAAATACGTCGACCACCTGCATGTCCTGGGTCATGGGTAAGGGCAGCTGGGAGATGGGGGAGCTTGTTCTGTTTCCTGCATTCGGAAGTATTATGTACAGTAGCTAAAACAACTATCTGTGCAGGTGGGGGTCACACCCTTCTCCCGACCACTGCAGAAGTTATATGTGTTGCTGTATTTATCTGACGAGTCTGTGTTAAAATAATTGTAAGTCATAATCAGGTGTTAATAAATACACCTGCATAATATATTCACTATAGACCATTAATTAAGAGGTATAGGATATCGTTATTCGTACCTGCATTAATATTATGTACTCGGGATATGGGAGAGTGTAGGCAAGGGGTCGTGTTAGGCGAACTGGGGCCTGGTAGTACAATGGCTATCCGGCTTTACCTTAATTACCAAGATCCTATGGAGTATATCGGCCTCTTGGAACTGCCTTTTGTTGGTTTCGATATCCCTAGCTCTCTTGCTGTGCCTCTAAATATATAGAAGCCCCTCTCAACGTGATAATTTCCCCCCCCCCCTCCCTATACCTCTCCTTCCCTCCCCCTACTTCTCCGACCCCCTACTGAGGAGAGGGGTGTGTGGGGGAAAGGGAGGTGTGTGAGGAGAAGGGGAGGTGTGTGAGGGGGTGAGAGAGAGGGAGGGGGGACTATGAGTGGGAGGGGGTGAGAGAGGGGGTACATCATATTCACCTGACTCATATTACTGCATGTTCGTGATGATAGTGAGTAGTGATGAGTAATGAGGTAAGAGGTAGTAATGAAGTGTGCAGGTAATAATGAAGTGTGCAGGTAGTAATGAAGTGTGCAGGTAGTAATGAAGTGTGCAGGTAGTAATGAAGTGTGCAGGTAGTAATGAAGTGTGCAGGTAATAATGAAGTGTGCAGGTAATAATGAAGTGTGGGTAATAATGAAGTGTGCAGAGTAATAATGGAAGTGTGCAGGTAATAATGAAGTGTGCAGGTAGTAATGAAGTGTGCATGTGCAGGTAATAATGAAGTGTGCAGGTAGTAATGAAGTGTGCAGGTAGTAATGAAGTGTGCAGGTAGTAATGAAGTGTGCAGGTAGTAATGAAGTGTGCAGGTAGTAATGAAGTGTGCAGGTAGTAATGAAGTGTGCAGGTAGTAATGAAGTGTGCAGGTAATAATGAAGTGTGCAGGTAATAATGAAGTGTGTGCAGGTAATGAGGCGTGGAGGCTGGTTTATACACAGAAGCAGTCACTCCTATTCAATACTTTTCCCTAAACGTAAAAAAAATGTCATTGTCATAAATTTTTAGTCAGTAGTGAATGGCGCGCGCCCGTGTGTGTGTGTGTGGAGGAGGAATTTCCCTAAGGTACCCAACATCTGTTTGGTGAATGTGTCTGAGTGGTCTACGTGTGTGTGTGTGTGTGCGTAATGTATCGACGTGGCTATGTATGAAAGAGAGAGAGAGAGAGAGAGAGAGAAACCACATCAACACAACACCACGTGGCATTATTATTGTTTTGGTCACCAGCTGATCATCCTCCATTCATCCTCCACCCCCCCACCACACACACACAGTAGGGAACCCACAGTGTGAAAGTCAACTCTACAGTGTGTACCAAAAAACACTTACGTATCTAAAAAGTGAAAGGTATTTATTTAGTGGTTTGTGAGAACGTTTTTAAACCATTAATAGGTCACCTTCCTCTTAAGGTCTGTTGTTAGTGGTGGTGGGTGGTAGAAACATCTGGTCCACCATTGTCTTGTGTAATGATGGAGAGGAGTGTCTGTCTTTCTGTCTGTTTCTGTCTGTGTCTGTCTGTGTCGTGTGTGTGTTTTTGTGTGTGTGTGTGTGTTTTTTTATGAATGTTGTTTTCTCTCTCTCTCTCTCTCTCTCTCTGTCACACCAACATACACAACACCACACACTGGCTACTGATTCGAGTGACTCAGTTAATGGTGGGGGGGTGACGCCATAGCTGCAACTCGCTCTAATGATTCGGTCAGATGAGTCACTTTGAGTTCTCGGAATTATTCGACATAACTCGGCATGAATCAATGTGTAATTCGGTACAAGAAATGATTCTGGTTGGTTTAGTCACGGTGGAGAGAGAGAGAGAGAGAGAGAGAGAGGGGGGAGAGAGAGAGAGAGAGAGAGGCCCCCACTTATGTTCAGTGCCATTCAACATTAACGTTAGGGCTTGGCACTGTGGCACTGTCGGGAAAGTAATGGAGGGAAGTACTGGATACTGCCTCGGGAAGTACTAGGACACTTTGGGATTACTTAAAATAGTGGAAGTGGTAAAAGAAAGTACTAAACTGCTTAGGGAAGTACCAAGAGAACTGAGTATTATCCGGAGTAAGGAAAGTAGTGTTGGAAAGTATAAGACACTCTTGAGCAGTACTAGGATACCTGAGGATTAATAGACAGTACCTAAGAAAGTACCAAGAGGCCGTAGTATTACCACGAGTAAGGAAAGTATTTAAGGAAAGTGCCGGTTGATTTTAATGTAACTTAGACGCCTGTGTTACTCTACGTGGTACGGAAAGTAGTTAAGGGAAGTACAAGGGCGGCCATATTATCGAGCGTGGTGCACTGTGAATGACTGTCACGCGAGGATACTGTCACGTCATGTTCCGCGTGGCACTTTCTTGACCCGAGTTTGGTTATCATCTCCTGACTTGACTGAACTGACTCACCTGAACCGACTCACCTGAACTGACTCACCTGGACTGACTCACCTGGACTGACTAACCTGAACCGACTCGCCTGAACTGACTCACCTGAACCGACTCGCCTGAACTGACTCACCTGAACCGACTCGCCTGAACTGACTCATGTTAACTACTCCGTCGCCTTAATAAAATTGGCATAATGACGATGATTTGCAACACTCATAATGGAAAGTGAAAATTACACCTGCGGAAAGTGTGATGAGTTAGGAGAGAGAGAGAGATGACAGTTGTACGTGGCAGCTGGTGTGTGTGTGAGAGAGAGAGAGAGAGAGAGGGAGAGGGAGAGGGAGGATGTACGTGTGTGTGTGAGAGAGAGAGAGTGAGGGAGTGAGGATGTGGGCTTGAGAGAGAGAGAGAGAGAGTTAGGGAGTTAGCAACATGTTAACAGTTCTTCACGGATGAATTATTTCCAACAACGAGAAATTTAACGAACGATTGTATGACCTCGTTAGTCCAGTTCACTTACCACGTTAATGATAACCTAACCTAACCAAATAACCTTAAATAATTGATCAGCGCTGCATCCACTATAGCGGCAAAATTTGGAACTACAGTCATGGAATTTTTGCAGTGAATAATTTTTATGACCTCCCCCTCATCCCCCCTCATCCCCACCCCCCCTTCACCCCCAACCCCCCTCACCCCCACCCCCGAAAAGAGAATTATATTTATATTTAATTAGTTATATAAATGTAAATTAATTTTGTGGTATTTGATCAAAGTGAGAATATTTGTCTGAGAGTTTTTTGTATTTTGTAATTTATTTGTGTTTGGTGGTGGGGGGAGAGGGAGGGGTGGTGGTGGGGGGTGGAAGAGGAGGGAGGGGTGGAAAGGGAAGGGGGAAGAGGTATACAGATTCAGATTAACCACAGTGACCTTGACCTCGTGACCTCCCCTTGTAAACAAAGGCATATATGTATTAATAAAAATCCATTTACCTGCGGACTTGCGTTGGGTCAGGCAGGTGTCTCGTGCTCGTAAGGCTTCACTCTACAAGGCTTCATTCTACAAGGCTTCACTCATAAGGCTTCCAATGTCAAGGCTTCCAATGTCAAGGCTTCACTCAAGGCTTCACTCACCATATTTAACCCGAAGTCGTGAAGCCTTATCGAATCCCAGCTGCTAGGAGGCGTGTGGGCGTGGCTAGGGCGTGTGGTAGCTCCTAAGGGGTAGTAGAGAGAGTTCTAAGTCAGGTCCAGGTGAGAGTCAGGTGAGGTCCAGGTGAGAGGTCAGGTAGAGTCATTAGTGGTCGAATCTGATTGCTGTAATCTACCCAAATTTCAGAATTGGTTGAAAATCAGTAAAGTGAATAAATTGTTGTAAATATTCGTAAAATACAAAATAAACTCGTAATTTGTATTAGTTTTTCGTGAAAGGAAGAAACTAACTTGTCACAATTGGTCGTTTGGGATTTTGGATTTTGGTGTATGTTGCAAGTCTTCTCATGCAAATATCAGGAAAGAAATGTCTCCTTGTGTGTGTGTGTGTGTGTTGTAGGGCTTCTGAGTGCATTAAGTCCTCACAATAGTCTTATCTGTGTGTGTCTGTCTGTCTCTTAATGCCTGAGTTTATCCCACTGTGAATGCATGACTTCTCTTCCTCTTCCTTCTTCTTCTTCTTCTTCTTCCCAACCGTGACATACAAACGCTGTGTTGATGTTTGTCAAGTAGAGTAGTAAGGGTTCAGATTCACGGGTTCGGTATTGGGATTCGAACCTAACTCCCATACTTGAATGCATACATCCAGACTCTCCATAAAGGGGTTCGGAAGTGGGATTCGAACTTGACACACACTTTAGACCTTGGATCCATACAGCTAATCATGACTATTGTTTGAACCCACATTTGGCCAACCCTTCACCACCACTCCACCACTTCCTCGTTATCATCGTCTATTCTTTGGTTTTCCCCCCTTCCTCCAGTCTCCCCTACCCCCCCTCCTCCAGTCTCCCCTACCCCCCTCCCTCCATCCTTCTCCTTCCCCCCCTTCAACCTCCCTCCCTCTTCCTCTTCACTTGTTCTAAACCATCTTTATCCCTCTTAACCGCTTCCTCTTTAAGCCTATCTTCCTCTCTCTTCTTCCTCTCCTCCTCCTCCTTCTTGTAGGGGGGTGGGGGACATGCCGTGACCTACCTTGCTATCTCTCGCTCATCCATGTCTCTGTCTCCCTCCGTGTTCCACTTCCTCTGTCCCTCTCTCTGCCATCCCCCCTCCTCTCCTCAATCCCCCTCCTCCTCATCCCATCCCTCCTTCGTCCCCCTCCACCTCTCTCCCCTCAGAGCAATTATCGTCTCCCTCACTAATCCTCACCGACTCTATGAATATCCTAACTGTTTATTGTTTATATATAGTGACCTCGTGACCTCTAGACCCCCTTGTGACCTCGTGACCCTCGTGTGACCTCTAGACCCCCGTGTGACCTCTAGACCCTCGTGTGACCTCTAGACCCCCGTGTGACCTCTAGACCCTCGTGTGACCTCTAGACCCCCGTGTGACCTCTAGACCCTCGTGTGACCTCTAGACCCCCGTGTGACCTCTAGACCCTCGTGTGACCTCTAGACCCCCGTGTGACCTCTAGACCCTCGTGTGACCTCTAGACCCTCGTGACTTCATGGCCTCTAGAAACTATGCCGTAAATCCGGTAATCCCTCGTCATCGAGGTAAAACAGTCAATAAATCCCACGATTTTGAGTGATTTATTGCCCCTAAATCCCTAAGCATTGATTAATTATATCTTATTCGTAAATCCCATCCGTTATTTGAAATCCTTAATCCCCTCGGGAGTTAGCGTGGCCTCTGAGTTATTGAGATGATTATACGCAGTAAATCCCTCGGCGCTGGAGGATTTATAACCAGTAATCCCAGAATGTTGCGGCTATTATAATGAGTAAATCCCTTTTTAAGTCTATAGAACGCTGTCTATCTAGCTATCTATTTATCTATCTGTCTTATTTGGACAGGAAACTGGAAAGCCATTAGTGTGTGTGTGTGTGTGTGTGCATAGTTTGTTTACATGGCGCGTATGTGGCTTAATGTGCGGCCGTGTACTGAATGATGGAGGAGGGGAAGGGGAGGGGAGGGGGAGGGGGAAGCTGAGGTGCGTAGAAGAGAGAAAGTGAGAGGAAGGAGGGAGAAGGGGAGGCTGACATACGTAGATAGAAAGAGAGAGTGAGGGAAAGGAGGGAGAGGGGGGCTAGATGCGTAGAATAGAAAGAGAGAGAGAGAGAGAGAGGTTATCGAGAATGGAGAGAGAGAGAAAAGAGAGGGAAGGAGAGGAGGAAGAGAGGGTTACGTACGTGCGCGCGTGTGTGTATATGTGAGTGGGGGGAGGGGCTAGGAGTAGCGTAGAAGACTCTGGCACAGGCTGGGTTAAGTCTGCCTCGCCTCGTCTCGACCTGGCTGGGGCCCTGTCAGTAAGACTCTGGCACAGGCTGGGTTAAGTCTGCCTCGCCTCGTCTCGACCTGGCTGGGGCCCTGTCAGTACCCGTCTGACCGTCAACGAGGAAGGACACATTTCTTGTATCTCCTCCTGCTGGTGTGTCTGTCCCCCCTCTGTACTATACTACCAGCCTCCTCCTTCTGCTGCCACTACCGCAAGCATACGTGTCTCGAAGCTCTTGACTTAATCTAGACTACATTTAAAAATTCCATAGTATTTTATTGACGTGAAGGAATTTGAAAAAAGATATGAGAATTTTGTCGTGAAAATTATGGATATTTTGAAAATCTTTTGGCCAAGGATGATTTAATTGTTATTGATTCAGATTGTTATGTTATTTTAATGTAGGTGTGATTGTATTGTGGTGTTATTTAAGTGTTGGGGTAGTGGTGAGGTGTGTTGGGGGTAGTAATGATAGGTTGTTGGTGGGAGTGGTGAACAGGTGGAGGTAGTGTTGGAGTGATGGTGGTGGGGGTTGTAGTGGTGGAGGGTAGTATTGAGCGGTGGTGGAGGGTAGTGTTGAGTGATGGTGATGGGGGTTTGTAGTGGTTGCGGGTAGTGTTGGAGTGATGGTTAGGTTAGGGTCGTAGTGGGGTCTAAACTTCATATGTTCCTTACACTAACAACACAAATAACTTACCTCAAGTACCTAATGCCAATTGGTTCAAACACTAAGACATTGAGATAGCATACAGTATTTGCATCAGGTATAAAGAATTTTCCATATCATAATAGTGCCACAGAGACACACCCTTTATGCCTCGTATGGTAAACAGTGGCCTCAGGTGACGGATTAATTAGTGGCCTTCAAGTACTGTCGCTGTGGGAGTAAAGACTAGAATATACCTGACTAATTATTATTTTCACCTGTGTGTGTGTGTGTGTGTGGAAGTCTTGAGGAGTCTATTTATATACAAGATACGTCCAGGTGTTTTCTTCGACCTTGTGAACAGGTGTGTTACAGGTGTGTTACAGGTGTGTGTGTATGTGTTGTAAGATACCATGGGAATGTTGGTGGTAGTGGTGGTAGTAGTGGTGGTCTATCGTTAGTATCTCCCACTTACCTGTATTTAGACCTTAATGACTAAAACGGCAGGTACATTGCAAGCACAGATGGGGGGTAGTTGGGTGAGAGAGAAGGGGGGAAGAGGGTAGGTGAGGGAAGGAGAGGTAAGGGAGAGGGGTGAGTGAGTGGGGGGCACAGGTGGTGCGTGTCTTCAGGTAATTAAAAATGAAGGTCCAGAAATGATTGGTCTTAACCCCACGTCAATTGGTGGGTGGAGGAGGGGTGTGTGTGTGTGTGTGTGCGTGTGTGTGTGTGCGTGTGGGAGGAGAGAGGGAGAGAGCCATCACAGCCACAAATCATTGCTCACAACACCTCACATCCAAAGTACCCGATTCGCCTCTAGTTACCAAGGTCAATGCCGTGACCCCGGGGTACAGCCCTGTATCTACGGGTTAATACAGTACAGAACTACTTTGTATTTATGTATTGGCAGGTAGTAAATAGACTGATATATCTTATTTGTAGTATATGTGTTTATTTACCTGTGCTATAGTTGTGGATGGGTGTCTAATCATCAGGTGAAATAATCTAGGGTGATAGAACAGGTAATAACAAGGAAGATTATACAGGGAGTGGGGGCTAGTTAAAAGTGACGTGTGTGTGTGTGTCGACGTGGACATAAATGGTGTCTAACTATAGTAACCAGGTAAGCACAGGTGAGCACAGGTGAGCACTAAACCTTCCTAATGCCGCCTCTGCTGAGTTAACTAAATGCTTGTAAATACTTAATCTCGTTTAGAAAGACGTAGTTACCGCCTTTCAGAGAGTGAGGGAAGTGAGGCAAGGTGAGGACAAGTGAGGAAAGGTGAGGCAAGGTGAGGAAAGGTTCGCTATAAACTGATATTTTTCAGGGTGAGGTTTTAGTTAAGTTTGGTTAGGTTAGGTTTCATACATATATGAGTCAGCTGATTCGTTTCTTGAATATTTACTTAATCGAACACAAATACACAGTGCTGTTAGGGGAGGGTCACATCTAACGGACCTCGATATACCGTGTGTGTTATATAAAGGAGAAGTCTCATGGGGGCGGGGGGGGTTCTGTGTTTTTCTAAGTCTGGTTTGAGTATGGAAAGAAACCTTACTCATACCCCCTCCTCCACCCTCTTCCTGTCCAATCTCGTAGGGTTTTGTTAACGTAGATGAGAGTGGGGGTGAGAGAAGGTTATGTTGACGTCATACACCTTTATATAAACCACAACATGCACACCTTCCTTTATATGTATTTATAACCAAGACTCTTATACTCTTGTTTCAGCATTAAGAGGAAAAATAAGCAAAGATTGTCATGGTATCTGAATCAAGTTCCTGGCCAGACGTAACTGCACCCCAAGAGCGTTAATGTATATTTTTTATATATATATATTCCATGAAAACTAACAATCAGTGATTTTTTGGGGAAATTGGAGAAAAAAATATTTATTATTATTACTTTGAGATCTGTTGTGAAGATACGATTGTAGAAAAGAAAAGGTCGAGTTTGTGTTTGTGTGTTTTGGTCGTTCTTGTAAATAGTTATGCCTCTCAAGAAGTATATACGCGCCCGGTGGAGGAGGTACCAAGTATCAAGGAGAAGCTCGCTTTCTTCGAGCAACAGGCCGAGGTAACACCCAAAACCTCACCCTCCAAATTCCACCTGACCCTCCAATCTCCATCTCACCCTTAGAGTGATTTTGATGTCGTATTTCACATCCTAGGCTCCGACCACATCCTCTCATCCAACCCCTTTCCTGTCCACCCCTACCCTCCACCTGTCACTTCACCCTTGATGTAAGATTTCCAGGGCAAATTTATCCCACGTTACCCTTACCTTCCACACACCACCCCCTCCACACACTGCCCCCTCTCCCTCCACACACTACCCCTCCCCCCTCCACCCACTACCCCCTCCACCCACTACCCCCTCCACCCACCACCCTCCACCCACTACCCCCTCTCCCCCTCTCCCCTCCACCCACTACCCCCTCCACACACACACACACTACCTCCCCTCCCAAGCTTCCCCATCTCCCTCATTCCACCTGACCGCTTTAAATCAATTCACTGTTGATCTGGACTTACAATACAGCAAGAAACAAAAACAACAAAACAACAAACAAATAAATAATGAATCACTCTTTTCCTTCAGATTTGCAAGAATTATTTAAGTTTTGCTCTGTCGTAAATTTCCCATCAAAGTGAACTAATTTCTGGGTCACCTGGAGATTAAACACCCCAGCTTATTTCACTGGAGATTAAACACACCCCAGCTTATTTCACCTGGAGATTAAACACCCCCAGCTTATTTCACCTGGAGATTAAACACACCCCAGCTTATTCCTGGAGATTAAACACCCCCAGCTTATTTCACCTGGAGATTAAACACACCCCCAGCTTATTTCACCTGGAGATTAAACACCCCCAGCTTATTTCACCTGGAGATTAATCATCCTAACCTAATCCCACAAATAAGCTGGGTGTAATCTTCAGGTAATCTTATTATTATTATTGGTGTTGTACAGTGATTTAAAGCTTTTGTTATGAGTAGTAGTTTGTCTGTTTAGATGTCTATGTGTTTTCAGTGTCTTAATTAATTATGTAACGTAATTAGTACCTGTAATTAGATGTGTAGAAATTCCTCTCAATAGCGGACTTCACAATTGTGTGTGTGATATTTAATTTTACCTGTTACGAGATAAATTTAATTACCTGAAGTTGTACCTTAATTATTTACGAGATAAAATTTGGTAGAATTTTATCTTGAACTTAAAATTAAAACAAATATAATTGGTAACTGAAGAATGAAATTGCTATTTAATTCAGGGTTATGATGAATTAGGTACAAGCGTTTTAAAGACGATTAATTGGGGAAATACGATAACTGTATCCAGACGATATTCTTGAGAGGGCATTGAAATTGGGATAATAAAATTGGCATATTATAAATTGGTGTGAACGAAACATTGAAATTGGGATAAAATAATTGGTTTTTGCAAACTTGGAAATCAGGATAATAAAATTGGCATATTATAATTGAAGTGTACAAGCTTGAAATTAACATATTAACATTGATGCGTACAAAACATTAAAATTGGCATAATAAAATTGGTGTGTAAGGAACGTTTGTGGTTTTAGACAATAATTAAACCATATGCATTTTCAGTTAGCATGTTAGTAAGCATTATAGGTCTTATTACACATTAGTATAGTGCTTATTGTGAAGACTTACATAGTGCATTAGTTAAGAGTCTTATAATAATACTCAATACTTACATAGTGCATTAGAGTCTTATAATTAAAATCTTATAATAGTGAAGATGTTGATTATCTGTTTGTGTGTCCACAGAGGTTGTTTATGGAGCGATGATCCCAGATCCTGACTACAGTGACGAAGAAAGAGACACAAACAAGCCAACAGCCACTACCATGGTTGAGAGGAATAATCAAGTCAACTCGTTAGTGTCTTACTTATTTACTTAATTACTTACTTTCTTATTTACTTATTTACTTACTCTAATATATAGAATTTTCGCATAAACCTGGATATAACGAACATATATAGTCCGCTAAATAGAATGTAGTCAATAACGGTAAAGACCTTTATCCCTACAGTAACGACGAGAATCAGGAGCAACAGAAACTACAGCCAGAGCCAGGACAGGGGGGCAGGATGGACGGGCGGGGTCTGATTATGCCCAAGAAGCTCGTTAACCCCTGTCTAGAGTCCTCGGACAAAAAGAACCTCCACAGAGAACTGATGTTTAACCAGAAAAGGTGAGTAACTATCTACCCTGACATCTTCACTACTGGTGTTGTGTTTGGTTAATGTTAGATGCTTATATTGAGCCCACAGGTGACCCTGTACACTCACAGGTGACCCTGTACACTCACAGGTGACCCTGTACACTCACAGGTGACCCTGTACACTATGGTGACCCTGTACACTCACAGGTGACCTTGTACACTCACGGGTGACCCTGTGCATATCAGGTGACCTGTGCACTCACGGTGATCCTGTACACTCACAGGTGACCCTGTACACTCACGGTGACCCTGTACACTCACAGGGTGACCCTGTACACTCACGGGTGACCCTGTACACTCAGGGTGACCCTGTACACTCTGGTGACCCTGCACACTGGGTGACCCTGTACACTCTGGTGACCCTGTACACTCACAGGTGACCCTGTACACTCTGGGTGACCCTGTACACTCAGGGTGACCCTGTACCTCTGGAGTGACCCTGTACATACAGGTGACCCTGTACACTCACAGGTGACCCTGTACACTCACAGGTGATCCTGTACCTCACAGGTGATCCTGTACACTCACAGGTGACCCTGTACACTCACGGGTGACCCTGTACACTCACGGGTGACCCTGTACGCTGAGTGACCCTGTACACTCACAGGTGACCCTGTACACTCACGGTGACCCTGTACACTCTGGGTGACCCTGTACACTCACAGGTGACCCTGTACACTCACGGGTGACCCTGTACACTCTGGGTGACCTGTACACTCACAGGCCCTGTACACACTCGGAGTGACCCTGTACACTCACGGGTGACCCTGTACACTCACAGGTGACCCTGTACACTCTGGGTGACCCTGTACACTCTGGTGACCATGCACTCACGGGTGACCCTGTACACTCACAGGTGACCCTGTACACTCACAGGTGACCCTGTACACTCTGGGTGACCCTGTACACTTACAGGCCTGTGTACACTCTGGGTGACCCTGTACACTCTCGGTGACCCTGTACACTTACAGGTGACCCTGTACACTCACAGGTGACCCTGTACACTCTGGGCCCTGTACACTCACAGGTGACCCTGTACACTCACAGGTGACCCTGTACACTGGGTGACCCTGTACATACAGGTGACCCTGTACACTCTGGGTGACCCTGTACCTCACAGGTGACCTGTACACTTACAGGTGACCCTGTACACTCTCAGTGACCCTGTGCCTCACAGGTGACCCTGTACACTCCTGGGTGACCCTGTACACTCACAGGTGACCCTGTACACTCACAGGTGACCCTGTACACTCACGGTGACCCTGTACACTCACAGGTGACCCTGTACACTCACAGGTGACCCTGTACACTCTGGGTGACCCTGTACACTCACAGGTGACCCTGTACACTCACAGGTGACCCTGTACACTCACAGGTGACCCTGTACACTCTGAGTGACCCTGTACACTCACGGTGACCCTGTACACTCACAGGTGACCCTGTACACTCCCAGGTGACCCTGTACACTCACAGGTGACCCTGTACACTCACAGGTGACCCTGTACACTCAGGGTGACCCTGTACACTCACAGGTGACCCTGTACACTCACGGGTGACCCTGTACACTCACGGGTGACCCTGTACACTTACAGGTGACCCTGTACTCTCAGGTGACCCTGTACACTCACAGGTGACCTGTACACTTACAGGTGACCCTGTACACTCTCAGTGACCCTGTACACTCGGTGACCTGTACCTGGGTGACCTGTACACTCACAGGTGACCCTGTACACTTACAGGTGACCCTGTACACTCACAGGTGACCCTGTGCATACAGGTGACCCTGTACACTCTGGTGACCCTGTACACTCACAGGTGACCCTGTACACTCTGGGTGACCCTGTACACTCACAGGTGCCCTGTACCTCCGGTGACCTGTACCTTTGGTGACCCTGTACACTTACAGGTGACCCTGTACACTCTGGGTGACCCTGTACACTTACAGGTGACCCTGTGCACTCACAGGTGACCCTGTACACTCTGAGTGACCCTGTACACTCAGGTGACCCTGTACCCACGTGACCCTGTACCAGGTGACCCTGTACACACTCACAGGTGACCCTGTACACTCTGGTGACCTGTACACTCACAGGTGACCCTGTACACTCATAGGTGACCATGTACACTCACGGGCCCTGTACACTTACAGGTGACCCTGTACGCCTAGGTGACCCTGTACACTCCTGAGTGACCCTGTACACTCACAGGTGACCCTGTACACTCACAGGTGACCCTGTACACTTATAGGTGACCCTGTACACTACAGGTGACTGTACACCACAGGTGACCCTGTACACTCACAGGTGACCCCACACTCACAGGGTGACCCTGTACACTTCTGGTGACCCTGTACACCACAGGTGACCCTGTACACCACGGGTGACCCTGTACACTACAGGTGACCATGTACACTACAGGTGACCCTGTACACTCATGGTGACCCTGTACACTCACAGGTGACCCGCAACACTCACGGGTGACCCTGTACACCACGGGTGACCCTGTACACTCCTGGTGACCCTGTACACCCTGGTGATCCACACTCACAGGTGACCCACACTCACGGGTGACTCCTGTACACCACAGGTGACCCTGTACACTCACGGTGACCTTGTACACTCACGGGTGACCCTGTACACTCACAGGTGACCTGCACTCACGGTGACCCTGTACACTCACGGGTGACCCACACCAGGTGACTGTACACTTGGTGACCTGTGCACTCTGGGTGACTGCACCTCGGTGACCCCGCACTCCGGTGACCCTGTCACTCCACAGGTGACCCCTGTACACTCATGGGTGACCCACACCTCTGGGCCACACTCGGACCTTGACACCCAGGTGACCCTGTACACTCACGGCACGGTGACCTGTACACTCAGGTGACCCTGCACTTAGTGACCCTGTACACCACAGGTGACCCTGTACACTCACAGGTGACCCTGTACACCCAGGTGACCCTGTACACTTACAGGTGACCCTGTACACTCACGGTGACCCCTGTACACTCACAGGTGACCTGTACACCACAGGTGACCCCTGGTGTGCACACTCACGGTGACCCCGCACACCAGGGTGACCCTGTCACTCACAGTGACCCCACACTCACTAGTGACCCTGTACACCACAGTGACCCTGTACACCACTGGTGACCCTGCACACTCACGGGTGACCCTGTACACTCACAGGTGACCCTGTACACTCACAGACCACACACAGGTGACCTGTACACTCTCAGGTGACCTGTACACTTGGGTGGGTGGGGGGGTGTGGGTTGCACTACAGGTGACCGCATACTGGCCCACTAGGTGACCCTGACGGGTGACCTGTACACTCACAGGGACCCTCCCACGTGCAGCACTCACAGTGACCCTGTACACTCACAGGTGACCCCAGCACTCACGGGTGACCCTGTACACTACAGGTGACCCTGTACACTCACAGGTGACCTGCACACTCACAGATTGACCCTGCACACCAGGGTGACCCTGTACACCACAGGTGACCCTGTACACTCACAGGTGACCCTGTACACCACAGGCACTTGTACACTCACAGGGACCCTGTACACTCACGGGTGACCTCCACAGGTGACCCACACTCACAGGTGACCCTGTACCTCACAGGTGACCCTGTACACTCTGGGACTGACACTCAGGGTGACCCTGTACACTCTGGGTGACCCTGTACACTTACAGGTGACCCTGTACACTCCAGTGACCCTGTACACTCACAGGTGACCCCTGTACACTCACAGGTGACCCTGTACTCTGGGTGACCCTGTACACTCACAGGTGACCCTGTCTCTGGGTGACCCTGTACACTCTGGTGACCCTGTGCACTCACAGGTGACCCTGTACACTCCTGAGTGACCCTGTACACTCTGAGTGACCTGTACACTCTGGTGACCTGTACACACAGGTGACCCTGTACACTTGATGACCCTGTGTACACTTACAGGTGACCTGTACCTCCTGGTGACCCTGTACCTGGACCCTGTACCTTGGGTGATCCTGTACACTCCGCGTGACCCTGTACACTCACAGGTGACCTGTACACTCACAGGTGACCCTGTACACTCACAGGTGACCCTGTACACTTCAGGTGACCTGGCCACTTACAGGTGACCCTGTGCACACTCTGGGTGACCCTGTACTCACAGGGCCCTGTACACTTACAGGTGACCCTGTACACTCACGGGTGACCCTGTACACTCACAGGTGCCCTGTACACTCTCAGGTGACCCTGTACGCCAGGTGACCCTGTACCTCCTGGGTGACCCTGTACACTCACAGGTGACCCTGTACACTCACAGGTGACCCTGTACACTCACAGGTGACCCTGTGACACTCTGAGTGACCTGCCACACTTCTGGTGACCCTGTACACTCACAGGTGACCCTGTACACACTAAGGTGACCCTGTACACTCACAGGTGACCCTGTACACTGGGTGACCCTGTACACTCCTGGTGACCCTGTACACTCTCAGGTGACCCTGTACCCCTGGGTGACCCCTACACTCTGGTGACCCTACTCTGGGTGACCCTGTACACTCTGAGGTGACCCTGTACTCTGGGTGACCCTGTACACTCACAGGTGACCCTGTACACTCACGGGTGACCATGTGCATACAGGTGACCCTGTACACTCCTGAGTGACCCTGTGCACCTCAGGGTGACCCTGTACCTCAGGTGACCCTGTCGCCTCCTGGGTGATCCTGTATGACTCCTGTACACTCATAGAGTGACCTGTACACTCACAGGTGACCCTGTATACCTCCACAGGTGACCCTGTACACTCACAGGTGACCATGTACACTCACAGGTGACCCTGTACACTTGGGCCCTGTACTCTCACAGGTGACCCTGTACACTCACAGGTGACCCTGTACACTCTGAGTGACCCTGTACACTGTGATCCTGTACACTCATGTGACCCTGTACACTCACAGGTGACCCTGTACCTCCAGGTGACCCTACCTCTGATGACCTGTACACTCACGGTGACCCTGTACACTTACAGTGACCCTGTACACTCACAGGTGACCCTGTGCACTCACAGGTGACCCTGTACACTTACAGGTGACCCTGTACACTCACAGGTGACCCTGTACACTCTCGGTGACCCTGTACACTCACAGGTGACCTGTACACTTACAGGTGACCCTGTACACTTCCCTGAGTGACCCTGTACACACTCACAGGTGACCCTGTACCTCTCAGGTGACCCTGTACACTCACAGGTGACCCTGTACTCTGGTGACCCTGTGCACCTGATCCTCATACCTCTGAGTGACCCTGTACACTCTGGGTGACCCTGTACACTCAAGGTGACCCTGTACACTTACGGGTGACCCTGTACACTCTGGTGACCCTGTACACTCTGGGTGACCCTGTACACCCTGGGTGACCCTGTACACTCTAGGTGACCCTGTACACTCTGGGTGACCCTGTGCACCTCCAGGTGACCCTGTACACTCCTGGGTGACCCTGTACACTCACTGACCCTGTACTCTGGGCCATGTACATAGGTGACCTGCACACTCTGAGTGACCCTGCCACCTCACAGGTGACCCTGTACACTCACAGGTGACCCTGTACACTCCTGGTGATCCTGTACACTTACAGGTGACCCTGTACACTCTGGTGACCCTGTACACTCTGGGTGACCCTGTACACTCACAGGTGACCCTGTACACTCACAGGTGACCATGTACGCTCACAGGTGACCTGTACACCTGGGTGACTGTACACTCTGAGTGACCCTGTACACTCTGGTGACCCTGTACACTCTCAGGTGATCCTGTACACACAGGTGATCCTGTTCACTCCTGTGACCCTGTACACTCACAGGTGACCTGTACCTCTGGGTGACCCTGTACACTCACAGGGTGACCTAGTACTCTTAGGTGACCCTGTACACTCTGAGGTACCTTCTACCTCTGGGTGACCCTGTACACTCACAGGTGACCCTGTACACTCACAGGTGACCCTGTACACTCACTGAGGTGTCCTGTACACTTACAGTGACACACTCCTAAGTGACCTGTACACTCTCAGGTGACCTGTACACTCTGAGTGTCTGCACTCATGTGCCTGTACACTCTGGGTGACCCTGTACACTCACAGGTGACCTAACACACTTAGGTGACCCTGTACACTCTTGATCCTGTACACCCACAGGTGACTACGCCTCATAAGTTGACTCCTGTACACTCACAGGTGACCCTGTACACTCTAGGTGGTCTGTACACTCTCACAGGTAACCCTGTACACGGTGACCCTGTACACTCACAGTGACCCTGTACCTCTGGTGACCCTGTCACACTCGGTGACCCTGTACACTCCTGGGTGACCCTGTGTCACTCACAGGTGACCCTGTACACTCCATTTCACAGGTGACCCTGTACACTCTGAGTGTCCCTGTACACTCACAGAGTGACCCTGTCCACTCCTGGGTGACCCTGTACACTCACAGGTGACCCTGTACACTCTGGTGACCCTGTACACTCACAGGTGACCCTGTACACTCACAGGTGACCCTGTACACTCATAGGCCCTGTACCTCTGGTGACCCTGTGCCTCCAGGTGACCCTGTACACTCCACAGGTGACCCTGTGCCTCTGGGTGACCCTGTACTCACAGGTGACCCTGTACACTCTGGGTGCCACACGTACGCCTGAGTGACCCTGTACACTCACAGGTGACCCTGTACACTCTCAGGTGACCCTGTACACTCAGGGTACTGTACACTGGTGATCCTGTACACTCTGAGTGACCCTGCACTCTGGGTGACCCTGTACCTCACAGGTGACCCTGTACACTCTCTGGTGACCCTGTGCACTTACAGTGACCCTGTACACTTTGGTGACCTGTACACCTCACAGGTGACCCTATTACACTCACAGGTGACCCTGTACACTCACAGGTGACCCTGTACACTCTGCAGGTGACCTGCACTCACAGGTGACCCTGTACACTTACAGGCCCTGCTGGGCCTGTACCTCTGGGTGACCTGTGCTCTCAGGCGACCCTGTACACTCACAGGTGACCCTGTACACTCTGAGTGACCCTGTGCACTCACAGGTGACCCTGTCACCTGAGTGATCCTGTACACTACAGGTGACCCTGTACCTCTGGGTGACCCTGTACACTCTGGTGACCCTGTACACTCACAGGTGACCCCGTACACTCTGGGTGACCCTGTTTACTCCTGGTGACCCTGTACACTTACAGGTGACCCTGTACACTCTGAGTGACCTGTGCACTCTAGGTATTGTACACTCACAGGTGACCCTGTACACTTACAGGTGACCCTGCACCTCCCAGGTGACCTGTACACTCACAGGTGACCCTGTACACTTACAGGTGACCCTGTACACTCACAGGTGACCCTGTACACTCTGGGTGACCCTGTACACTCACAGGTGACCCTGTGCACTTTCTGGGTGACCCTGTACACTCTCAGGTGACCCTGTACACTCACAGGTGACCATGTACACCTGAGGTGACCCTGTACACTCTGGGTGACCACACTCCCAGGTGACCCTGTACACTCCTGGTGACCCTGTACACTCTGGGTGATCCTGTTTGACAGGTGACCCTGTGCACTCATAGGTGACCCTGTACACTCACAGGTGACCTGTACCTCCAGGTGACCATGTACCTTACAGGTGACCCTGTGCACTCACAGGTGACCCTGTACACTTGGTGACCCTGTACACTCTGGAGTGACCCTGTACACTTGAGTGACCCTGTACCTCCTGGGTGACCCTGTACACTCCAGGTGACCCTGTACACTCTAGGTGACCTGTACACACAGGTGACCCTGTACACTCTGAGTGACCCTGTACACTCCAGGTGACCATGTACACCTGGGTGACCCTGTAGCACTCCTGAGTGATCCTGTACACTCTGGGTGACCCTGTACACTCTGGGTGACCCTGTACCTCTGGGTGACCATGTACACTTACAGGTGACCCTGTACACTCACAGGTGACCCTGTACACTCACAGAGTGACCCTGTACACTCACAGAGTGACCCTGTCTTCCACAGGTGACCCTGTACACTCACAGGTCCCTGTGCACTGCAGGCCCTGTACACTCTGGGTGACCTGTGCCTCACAGGTGACCCTGTACCTCTGCATTGGTGACCATGTACACTCTCTGGTGACCCTGTACACTCTGAGTGACCCTGTACACTCCCGGGTGACCCTGTACACTCTGAGATGACCCTGTACACTCTCAGGTAACCCTGTACACTCTGAGTGACCCTGTACACTCTGGGTGACCCTGTACACTCACGGGTGACCCTGTTCACTCATAGGTGACCCTGTACACTCTGAGTGACCCTGTACACTCACAGGTGACCCTGTACACTCTCAGGTGACCCTAGCCTGCACTCACAGAGTGACCCTGTACTCTCTCTCTCACCTGTAACCACCTTTCTCTCTCCCCAGGGTGTCCAGCTTGCTCAGCAGAAGGTGAGCCTGAAGGCCATGGACATGCTTGAGAAGGTCATCAGGAACAGGAGAAAGAGAAGCAGGCCTCTTTGACACCTTCAGGAAAGCAACGAACGAGCACACAGATTGAACAGGTGTGTGAGTTGCCATGATGATTAAGCAGGTGTGTGAGTTACCATGATTAATTGAAACAGGTGTGTGAGTTACCATGATTAATTAAACAGGTGTGTGGGTAGAATGATTACTAGCAATACGTAACT
>NW_024752598.1:0-26430 GCF_018991925.1 Homarus americanus
GGGACTTTGTTATACTCGATCAGGGGACTTTTTTATACTTGATATGGAGACTTTGTTAAACTCGATGAGGGGCCTTTGTTATACTCGATCAAGGGACTTTCTTTTTCACGATGAGGGGCCTTTGTTATACTCGATCACGGGAATTTGTTTTACTCGATCAGTTGACTTTGTTTTACTCGATTAGGCGGCTTTGTTATACTCGATCAGTGGCCTTTGTTATACCAGATAAGGGGACTTTGTTATACTCGATTAGAGGCCTTTTTGAACTCGATCGGGGGACTTTGTTATACTCTAGCAGGGGGCTTTGTTATACTCGATCAGGGGACTTTGCTATACTCGACCAGGGGATTTTGTTATACTCGAGCAGGGGGCTTTGTTATTCTCGACTAGGGGACTTTGTTATACTCGATGAGGAGGCTTTGTTATACTCGATCATAGGACTTTGCTATACTCGACCAGGGGACTTTGTTATACTCTATCAGGGGACTTTGTTGTACTCGACCAGGGAACTTTTTTATACTTGACCAATGGACTTTGTTATACTCGATGAGGGGCCTTTGTTATACTAGATGAGGGGACTTTGTTATACTCGACCAGGGGATTTTGTTATACTTGATCAGGGGACTTTTTTATGCTCGACCAGAGGACTTTGTTATACTCAATCAAGGGACTTTGTTATACTCGATTAGGGGAAATTTTTATACTCGACCAGGGAACATTTTTATACTTGATCAGGGGACTTTGTCATACTCGACCAGAGGCCTCTGTTATACTCGATCGGGGAATTTTGTTATACTCGATGAGTGGAGTTTCCTATATTTGACCAGTGGACTTTGCTATACTCGATGAGGGGCCTTTGTTTTTCTCGATTAGAAAACTTTGTTATACTCGACCAGGGACTTTGTTATATTCGATCAGGGGATTTGTTATAATCGACCAGGGGACTTTGCTATACTCGATCAGGTGATATGTTATACTCGATCAGGGGACTTTGTTGTACTGGACCAGGGGACTTTGTTATACTCGATCAGGTGATATGTTATACTCGATCAGGGGACTTTGTTATACTCGATCAGAGGACTTTGTTATACTCGACGAGGGGCCTTTGTTTTTCTCGATTAGAAAACTTTGTTATACTCGACCAGGAGACTTTGTTATACTTGATCAGGGGACTTTCTTATACTCCCCGAGGGACTTTGTTATATTCGATCAGGTGATATGTTATACTCGATCAGGGGACTTTGTTATACTCGATCAGAGGACTTTGTTATACTCGACGAAGGGCCTTTGTTTTTCTCGATTAGAAAACTTTGTTATACTCGACCAGGAGACTTTGTTATACTTGATCAGGGGACTTTCTTATACTCCACCAGGGACTTTGTTATATTCGATCAGGGGATTTGTTATAATCGACCAGGGGACTTTGCTATACTCGACCAGGGGGCTTTGTTATACTCGATCAGGGGACTTTGTTATATTCGACCAGGGGACTTTTTTATACTTGATCAGGGGACTTTGTTATACTCGATCAGTATACTTTCCTATATTTGACCAATGGACTTTGCTATACTCGATGAGGGGCCTTTGTTATACTCGTTCAGGTGACTTTGTTATACTCGACCAGAGGACTTTGTTATACTTGGACAGGGGATATGTTATAGTCGATCAGGGGACTTTGTTTTACTCGATTAGGGGACTTTGTTATACGTGATTAGGGGAATTTTTTATACTCGATCAAAGGACTTTGTTATACCTGATCGGAGGACTTTGTTATACTCGCCCAAGGGCCTTTGTTATACTCGATTAGAAAACTTTGTTATACTCGACCAGGGGACTTTGTTATACTCCACCAGGGACTTTGTTATTCTCGATCAGGGGATATGTTTTACTCGATCAGGGGACTTTGTTAATCTCGGTTCAGGGGGCTTTGTTATACTCGTCCAGGGGGCGTTTTTATACTAGGATCAGGGGACTTTGATCTTACTCGATCAGGGCCCTTTGTTATATTCGACCAGGGGACTTTGTTATAATTGATTAGGGGACTTTGTTATGCTCGATCTGGGGACTTTGTTATACTAGGCCATGAGACGTTGTTATACTCGATTAGGGGATATGTTATACTCGATCAGGGGACTTTGTTGTACTGGACCAGGGGACTTTGTTTTACTCTATTAGGGGACTTTGTTATACTCGATGATGGAACTTTGTTATACTCGTCCAGGGGGCTTTGTTATACTCGATCAGGGGTCTTTGTCCTACTCGATCAGGGCCCTTTGCTATACTCGACCGGGGGACTTTGTTATAATCGATCAGGGGACTTTGGTATGCTCGAACTAGGGACTTTGTTATACTGGGCCAGGGGACTTTTTTATACTCGATCAGGGGACTTTGTTACACTGGACCAGGGGACATTTTTATACTCGATTAAGGGACTTTGTTATACTGGATCAGGGGATTTTTGTTACACTCGATCAGGGGACTTTGTTATACTCGACCAGGGGCCTTTGTTATACTCGATTAGGGGACTTTGTTATACTCGATAAGGGGACTTTGTTATACTCGATAAGGGGACTTTGTTATACTCGATAAGGGGACTTTGTTAGACTCGAACAGGGGACTTTGTTATTGTCAACCAGGGGAGTTTGTTATACTCGATGAGGGGGCTTTATTGTACTCGATCAGGGAAAATTTTTATACTCGATCAGGAGGCTTTGTTTTACTCGATAAGGGGACTTTGTTATACTCAACCAGGTGACTTTGTTATACTCGAACAGGGGACTTTGTTATACTCGATCAGGGGACTTTGTTATACTCGACCACGGGGACTTTGTTATATCGATGAGGGGACTTTGTTATACTCGATCAGGGGACTTTGTCTTACTTGATCAGGGCCCTTTGCTATACTCGACGGAGGATTTTGTTATACTCAATCCAGGTGATATGTTATACTCGATCAGGGGACTTTGTTATACTCAATCAGGATATGTTATACTCGATCAGGGACTTTGTTATACTCAACCAGGGGACTTTATTATACTCGATTAGGGAACTTTCTTATACTCGATCAGGGGACTTTGCTACCTCGATCAGGGACTTTGTTACACTGGAGCCGGGGACATTTTTATACTCGATTAGGGGACTTTGTTATACTCGATCAGGGGATTTTTGTTACACTCGATCACGGGACTTTGTTATACTCGACCAGGGGCCTTTGTTATACTCGATTAGGGGACTTTGTTATACTCGATAAGGGGACTTTGTTATACTTGATAAGGGGACTTTGTTATACTCGATAAGGCGACTTTGTTCGACTCGAACAGGGGACTTTGTTATAGTCGACCAGGGGACTTTGTTATACTCGATTAGGCGGCTTTGTTATACTCGATCAGGGGACTTTTGTTATACTCGATGAGGGGCCTTTGTTATACTCAATCAGGGGCCTTTGTTATACTAGATCAGGGGACTTTGTTATACTCGATTAGAGGCCTTTTTTGAACTCGATCAGGGGACTTTGTTATACTCGAGCATGGGGCTTTGTTATACTCGATCAGGGGACTTTGCTATACTCGACCAGGGGACTGTGTTATACTCGAGCAGGGGGCTTTGTTATTCTCGATTAGGGGACTTTGTTATACTCGATCGGGAGGCTTTGTTATTCTCGATCATGGGACTCTGTTATACTCGACCAGAGGGCTTTGTTATACTCGATCAGGGGACTTTGTTATACTCGACCAGGGAACTTTTTTATACTTGACCAATGGGCTTTGTTATACTCGATGAGGGGCCTTTGTTATACTCGATGAGGGGACTTTGTTATACTCGACCAGGGGACTTTGTTATACTCGATCAGGGGACTTTGTTATACTCGATTATTGGCCTTTGTTATACTCGATGAGGGGGCTTTGTTATACTCGACCAGGGGACTTTGTTATACTCGACCAGGGGACTTTGTTATACTCGATCAGGGGACTTTGTTATACTCGATTATTGGCCTTTGTTATACTCGATGAGGGGGCTTTGTTATACTCGACCAGGGGACTTTGTTATACTCGACCCGGGGGCTTTGTTATACTCGATTAAAAAAATTTGTTATACTCGACCTGGATACTTTGTTATACTCGATCAGGGGACTTTGTTATACTCCACCAGGGACTTAGTTATACTCGATCAGGGGATATGTTATACTCGGTCAGGGGACTTTCTTATACTCGATAAGGGGACTTTTTTATACTCAATTAGGGGACTTTGTTATACTCGATCAGGGGACTTTGTTATACTTGATATGGAGACTTTGTTAAACTCGATGAGGGGCCTTTGTTATACTCGATCAAGGGACTTTGTTATTCTCGATCAGGGGCCTTTGTTATACTCGATCATGGGAATTTGTTTTGCCTCGATCAGTTGATTGTGTTATACTCGATTAGGCGGCTTTGTTATATACTCGATCAGGGACTTTTTTATTTATATACTCGATGAAGACGCTGTTATACTCGATGAGGGGCCTTTGTTATATACTAGATCAGGGCGCTGTTATACTAGATCAGGGGACTTTGTTATACTCGATTAGGGCCTTTTGAACTCGATCAGGGACTTTGTTATATACTTTCGAGCAGGGGCTTTTGTTATACTCGATCGAACTTTGCTATACTTGACCGGGACTTTCTTATACTCGAGCAGGGGCTTTGTTATTCTCGATTGAGGGGACTTTGTTATACTCGATCAGGAGGCTTTGTTATACTCGATCAAAGGACTTTTGCTATATACTCGACAAGGGGACTTTATTATTCTCGATCGAGGACTTTGGTATGTGAACTAGGGACTTTGTTATACTGGGCCAGGGACATTATTATACTCGTTCAGGGGACTTTGTTACTGGACAGGGATATTTTTATACTCGATTAGGGGACTTTGTTTTTACTCGATCAGGATTTTGTTACACTCGATCAGGGGACTTTGTTATTCTCGACCAGGGGCCTTTGTTATACTCGATTAGGGTCGCTGTTTATACTCGATAAGGGACTTTTGTTATACTCGATAAGGGGACTTTGTTATATATACTCGATAAGGACTTTGTTAGACTCAGACAGAGGACTTTGTTGCAGATCGACCAGGGGACTTTCTTATACTCGATTAGGCAGCTTTATATACTCGATCAGGGGACTTTTATTTATACTCGATGAGGTCCTTTGTTATACTCGATGAGGGCGCTTTGTTATACTAGATCAGGGAATTTTGTTATACTCGATTAGAGGCCTTTTTTGAACTCGATCAGGGGACTTTGTTATACTCGAGCAGGGGGCTTTGTTATACTCGATCAGGGGCCTTTGTTATACTAGACCAGGGGACTTTGTTATACTCGAGCAGGGGCTTTGTTATTCTCGATTAGGGGACTTTGTTATACTCGATCAGGAGGCTTTGTTATTCTCGATTATGGGACTTTGTTATACTCGACCAGGGGACTTTGTTATACTCGATCAGGGGACTTTGTTATACTCCACCAGGGACTTTGTTATACTCGATCAGGGTATATGTTATACTCAGTCAGGGGACTTTCTTATACTCGATAAGGCGACTTTTTTATACTCAATAAGGGGACTTTGTTATACTCGATCAGGGGACTTTTTTATACTTGATATGGAGACTTTGTTAAACTCGATGAGGGGCCTTTGTTATACTCGATCAAGGGACTTTCTCTTTCACGATGAGGGGCCTTTGTTATACTCGATCACGGGAATTTGTTTTACTCGATCAGTTGACTTTGTTTTACTCGATTAGGCGGCTTTGTTATACTCGATCAGTGGCCTTTGTTATACCAGATAAGGGGACTTTGTTATACTCGATTAGAGGCCTTTTTGAACTCGATCGGGGGACTTTGTTATACTCTAGCAGGGGGCTTTGTTATACTCGATCAGGGGACTTTGCTATACTCGACCAGGGGATTTTGTTATACTCGAGCAGGGGGCTTTGTTATTCTCGACTAGGGGACTTTGTTATACTCGATGAGGAGGCTTTGTTATACTCGATCATAGGACTTTGCTAAACTCGACCAGGGGACTTTGTGATACTCTATCAGGGGACTTTGTTATACTCGACCAGGGAACTTTTTTATACTTGACCAATGGACTTTGTTATACTCGATCAAAAATTTTGTTATACTCGACCTGGATACTTTGTTATACTCGATCAGGGGACTTTGTTATACTCCACCAGGGACTTTGTTATACTCGATCAGGGGATATGTTATACTCGGTCAGGGGACTTTCTTATAGTCGATAAGGGGACTTTTTTATACTCAATTAGGGGACTTTGTTATACTCGATCAGGGGACTTTGTTATACTTGATATGGAGACTTTGTTAAACTCGATGAGGGGCCTTTGTTATACTCGATCAAGGGACTTTGTTATTCTCGATCAGTGGCCTTTGTTATACTCGATCACGGGAATTTGTTTTACTCGATCAGTTGATTTTGTTATACTCGATTAGGCGGCTTTGTTATACTCGATCAGGGGACTTTTGTTATACTCGATGAGGGCCCTTTGTTATACTCGATCAGGGGCCTTTGTTATACTAGATCAGGGGCCTTTGTTATACTAGATCAGGGGACTTTGTTATACTCGATTAGAGGCCTTTTTTGAACTCGATCAGGGGACTTTGTTATACTCGAGCAAGGGGCTTTGTTATACTCGATCAGGGAACTTTGCTATACTCGACCAGGGGACTTTCTTATACTCGAGCAGGGGGCTTTGTTATTCTCGATTAGGGGACTAGTTATACTCGATCAGGAGGCTTTGTTATACTCGATCATAGGACTTTGCTATACTCGACAAGGGGACTTTGTTATACTCGATCAGGGGACTTTGGTATGCTTGAACTAGGAACTTTGTTATACTGGGCAAGGGGACTTTTTTATACTCGTTCAGGGGACTTTGTTACACTGGACCAGGGGACATTTTTATACTCGATTAGGGGACTTTGTTATACTCGATCAGGGGATTTTTGTTACACTCGATCAGGGGACTTTGTTATTCTCGACCAGGGGCCTTTGTTATACTCGATTAGGGGCCTTTGTTATACTCGATAAGGGGACTTTGTTATACTCGATAAGGGGACTTTGTTATACTCGATAAGGGGACTTTGTTAGACTCGAACAGAGGACTTTGTTATAGTCGACCAGGGGACTTTCTTATACTCGATTAGGCGGCTTTGTTATACTCGATCAGGGGACTTTTGTTATACTCGATGAGGGGCCTTTGTTATTCTCGATGAGGGGCCTTTGTTATACTAGATCAGGGAATTTTGTTATACTCGATTAGAGGCCTTTTGAACTCGATCAGGGGACTTTGTTTATACTCGAGCAGGGGCTTTGTTATATATACTCGATCAGGGGGACTTTGTTACACTTTCGACCAAGGACTGTTATACTCGAGCAGGGGGCTTTGTTATTCTCGATTAGGGGACTTTGTTATACTCGATCAGGAGGCTTTGTTATTCTCGATTATGGGACTTTGTTATACTCGACCAGGGGACTTTGTTCTACTCGATCAGGGGACGTTGTTATACTCCACCAGGGACTTTGTTATACTCGATCAGGGGATATGTTATACTCAGTCAGGGGACTTTCTTATACTCGATAAGGCGACTTTTTTATACTCAATAAGGGGACTTTGTTATACTCGATCAGGGGACTTTGTTATACTTGATATGGAGACTTTGTTAAACTCGATGAGGGGCCTTTTTTATACTCGATCAAGGGACTTTCTTATTCACGATGAGGGGCCTTTGTTATACTCGATCACGGGAATTTGTTTTACTCGATCAGTTGACTTTGTTTTACTCGACTAGGCGGCTTTGTTATACTCGATCAGGGGACTTTGTTATACTCGATTAGAGGCCTTTTTTGAACTCGATCGGGGGACTTTGTTATACTCGAGCAGGGGGCTTTGTTATACTCGATCAGGGGACTTTGCTATACTCGACCAGGGGATTTTGTTATCCTCGAGCAGGGGGCTTTGTTATTCTCGACTAGGGGACTTTGTTATACTCGATGAAGAGGCTTTCTTATACTCGATCATAGGACTTTGCTATACTCGACCAGGGGACTTTGTTATACTCTATCAGGGGACTTTGTTATACTCGACCAGGGAACTTTTTTATACTTGACCAATGGACTTTGTTATACTCGATGAGGGGCCTTTGTTATACTAGATGAAGGGAGTTTGTTATACTCGACCAGGGGATTTTGTTATACTTGATCAAGGGACTTTTTTATACTCGACCAGAGGACTTTGTTTTACTCAATCAAGGGATATGTTATACTCGATCAGGGGACTTTGTTATACTCAAACAGGGGACTTTGTTATACTCGATTAGGGGAAATTTTTATACTCGACCAGGGAACATTTTTATACTTGATCAGGGGACTTTGTCATACTCGACCAGAGGCCTCTGTTATACTCGATCGGGGAATTTTTTTATACTCGATGAGTGGACTTTCCTATATTTGACCAGTGGACTTTGCTATACTCGATGAGGGGCCTTTGTTTTTCTCGATTAGAAAACTTTGGACTTTGTTATACTCGATGAGGGGCTTTTGTTATACTCGATGAGGGGCTTTTGTTATACTCGATGAGGGGAGTTTGTTATACTCTACCAGGGGACTTTGTTATACTCGATCAGGGGACTTTGTTATACTCGATTATTGGCCTTTCTTATACTCGATGAGGGGGCTTTCTTATACTCGACCAGGGGACTTTGCTATAGTCGACCAGGGGACTTTGTTATACTCGATTAGGGGACTTTGTTATACTCGTCCAGGGAACATTTTAATACTTGATCAGGGGACTTTGTCATACTCGACGAGAGGCCTTTGTTATACTCGATCGGGGAAATTTGTTATACTCGATGAGTGGACTTTCCCATATTTGACCAGTGGACTTTCCTATACTCGATGAGGGGCCTTTGTTATACTCCATCAAGGATCTTTCTTTATACTCGACCAGAGGACCTTTTTGTTATACTCGGATCAGGTGATATGTTATACTCGATCAGGGACTTTTGTTATACTCTCGATCGAGTGGATTTGCTATACTCGACGAGGGGCCTTTGTTATTCCTGGATTAGAATATTTGTTATACTTTGACCACGAGACCTTTGTTATACTCTGATCAGGGGACTTTTGCTATACTCCACCAGGGACTTTTGTGATATTCGATGAGGGGATATGTTATATCGATCTGGGGGACTTGCTAAACCTGGGATCAGGGTCTTTGTTTTTACTCGTCCAGGGGGCTTTTGTAATACTCGATCAGGGGATATGTTATACTCGATCAGGGGACTTTGTTATACTCCATCTCGATCAGGGGGCTTTGTTATACTCGATTAGGGGCCTTTGTTATACTCGATCAGGGGACTTTGTCTTACTCGATCAGGGCCCTTTGCTGTACTCGACCCGGGGATTTTGTTATTATCGATCAGGGGACTTTGTTATGCTCGATCTGGTGACTTTGTTATACTGGGCCCGAGGACTTTTTTATACTCAATCAATGGGACTTTGTTATACTCAATCAGGGGACTTTTGTTATACACGATCAGGGGACTTTGTTATACTCGACCCGGGGCCTTTGTTATACTCGATTAAAAAAAATTTTTATACTCGACCTGGATACTTTGTTATACTCGATCAGGGGACTTTGTTATACTCCACCAGGGACTTTGTTATACTCGATAAGGGGATATGTTATACTCGATCAGGGGACTTTGTTATACTCCACCAGGGACTTTGTTATACTCGATCAGGGGATATGTTATACTCGGTCAGGGAACTTTCTTATACTCGATAAGGGGACTTTTTTACACTCAATTAGGGGACTCTGTTATACTCGATCAGGGGACTTTGTTATACTTGATATGGAGACTTTGTTAAACTCGATGAGGGGCCTTTGTTATACTCGATCAAGGGACTTTGTTATTCTCGATCAGGGGCCTTTGTTATACTCGATCACGGGAATTTGTTTTACTCGATCAGTTGACTTTGTTATACTCGATTAGGCGGCTTTGTTATACTCGATCAGGGGACTTTTGTTATACTCGATGAGGGCCTTTGTTATACTCGATCAGGGGCCTTTGTTATACTAGATCAGGGGCCTTTGTTATACTAGATTAGGGGACTTTGTTATACTCGATTAGAGGCCTTTTTTGAACTCGATCAGGGGACTTTGTTATTCTCGATTAGGGGACTCTGTTATACTCGATGAGAAGGCTTTGTTATACTCGATCATAGGACTTTGCTATACTCGACAATGGGACTTTGTTATACTCGATCAGGGGACTTTGGTATGCTTGAACTAGGGACTTTGTTATACCAAATAGGGACTTTTTATACCTTCTATATCAGGGGACTTTGTTACACCGGGACTGTATTTTTATACTCGATTAGGGGACTTTGTTGTACTCGATCAGGAGATTTTGTTACACTCGATCAGGGACTTTTGTTATACCCGACCAGGGCCTTTTGTTATACTCGATTGACTTTATATACTCAATAAGGGACTTGGTTATACCGATAAGGGACTTTGTTATACTCTGGATAAGGGGATTCTTGCTAGATCTTGAACAGGGGACTTTTGTTATAGCCGACCAGGCGACTTTGTTATACTCGATCAGGGGACTTTGTTATATTCGATCAGGGGGCTTTGTTATACTCGATCAGGGAACTTTGTTATACTCGATCAGGCGACTTTGTTATACTGGATCAGGGGACTTCGTTATACTTGATTAGAGGCCTTTTTTGAACTCGATCAGGGGACTTTGTTATACTCGAGCAGGGGGCTTTGTTATACTCGATCAGGGGACTTTGTTATACTCGAGCAGCGGGCTTTGTTATTCTCGTTTAGGGGACTTTGTTATACTCAATGAGGGGCCTTTGTTATCCTAGATGAGGGGACTTTGTTATACTCGACCAGGGGATTTTGTTATACTTGATCAGGGGACTTTCTTATACTCGACCAGAGGACTTTGTTATACTCGATCAGGTGATATGTTATACTCCATCAGGGGACTTTGTTATACTCGATCAGAGGACTTTGTTATACTCGACGAGGGGCCTTTGTTTTTCGCGATTAGAAAACTTTGTTATACTCGACCAGGAGACTTTGTTTTACTCGATCAGGGGACTTTGTTATACTCGACCAGGGGCCTTTGTTATACTCGATTAGGGGACTTTCTTGTACTCGATAAGGGGACTTTGTTATACTCGATAAGGGGACTTGGTTTTACTCGATAAGGGGACTTTGTTAGACTCGAACAGGGGACTTTGTTATAGTCGACCAGGGGACTTTGTTATACTCGATTAGGCGGCTTTGTTATACTCGATCAGGGGACTTTTGTTATACTCGATGAGGGGCCTTTTTTATACTCGATGAGTGGCCTTTGTTATACTAGATCAGGGGACTTTGTTATACTCTATTAGTAACCTTTTTTGAACTCGATCAGGGGACTTTGTTATACTCGAGCAGGGGGCTTTGTTATACTCGATCAGGGGACTTTGCTATACTCGACCAGGGGACTTTGTTATACTCGAGCAGGGGGCTTTGTTATTCTCGATTAGGGGACTTTGTTATACTCGATCAGGAGGCTTTGTTATTCTCGATCATGTGACTGTGTTATACTCGACCAGGGGACTTTGTTATACTCGATCAGGGGACTTTGTTATACTCGTCCAGGGAACTTTTTTATACATGACCAATGGACTTTGTTATACTCGATGAGGGGCCTTTGTTATAATCGATGAGGGGACTTTGTTATACTCGACCAGGGGACTTTGTTATACTCGATCAGGGGACTTTGTTATACTCGATTATTGGCCTTTGTTATACTCGATGAGGGGGCTTTGTTATACTCGACCAGGGGACTTTGCTATAGTCGACCACGGGACTTTGTTATACTCGATTTGGGGACTTTGTTATACTCGACCAGGGAACATTTTTATACTTGATTAGGGGACTTTGTCATACTCGACCAGAGGCCTTTGTTATTCTCGATCGGGGAACTTTGTTATACTCGAAGAGTGGACTTTCCCATATTTGACCAGTCGACTTTGCTATACTCGATGAGGGGCCTTTGTTATACTCGATCAGGGGACATTATTATACTCGACTAGGGGACTTTGTTATACTCGATCAAGGGACTTTCTTATACTCGACCAGAGGACTTTGTTATACTCGATCAGGTGATATGTTATACTCGATCAGGGGACTTTGTTATACTCGATCAGAGGACTTTGTTATACTCGACGAGGGGCCTTTGTTATTCTTGATTAGAAAACTTTGTTATACTCGACCACGAGACTTTGTTATACTCGATCAGGGACTTTGTGATATTCGATGAGGGTTTATGTTATACTCGATCTGGGGACTTTGTTAAACTCGATCAGGGGTCTTTGTTATACTCGTCCAGGGGGCTTTGTTATACTCGATCAGGGGACTTTGTTATAATCGATCAGGGGACTTTGTTATGCTCGATCTGGGGACTTTGTTATACTGGGCCAGGAAACTTTGTAATACTCGATCAGGGGATATGTTATACTCAATCAGGGGACTTTGTTATACTGGACCAGGGGATTTTGTTATACTCAATCAGGGAACTTTGTTATACTCATCCAGGGGGCTTTGTTATACTCGATTAGGAGACTTTGTTATACTCGATCAGGGGACTTTGTCTTACTCGATCAGGGCCCTTTGCTGTACTCGACCCGGGGATTTTCTTATAATCGATGAGGGGAGTTTGTTATGCTCGATCTGTTGACTTTGTTATACTGGGCCCGGGGACTTTTTTATACTCGATCAATGGGACTTTGTTATACTCAATCAGGGGACTTTTGTTATACACGATCAGGGGACTTTGTTATACTCCACCAGGGACTTTGTTATACTCGATCAGGGGATATGTTATACTCGGTCAGGGGACTTTCTTATACTCGATAAGGGGACTTTTTCATACTCAATTAGGGGACTTTGTTATACTCGATCAGGGGACTTTGTTATACTTGTTATGGAGACTTTGTTAAACTCGATGAGGGGCCTTTGTTATACTCGATCAAGGGACTTTGTTATTCTCGATCAGGGGCCTTTGTTATACTCGATCACGGGACTTTGTTATACTCGATTAGGCGGCTTTGTTATACTCGATCAGGGGACTTTTGTTATACTCAATGAGAGGCCTTTATTATACTCGATCAGGGGCCTTTGTTATACTAGATCATGGGCCTTTGTTATACTAGATCAGGGGACTTTGTTATACTCGATTAGAGGCCTTTTTTGAACTCGATCAGGGGACTTTGTTATTCTCGATTAGGGGACTTTGCTTTACTCGATGAGGAGGCTTTGTTATACTCGATCATAGGACTTTGCTATACTCGACAATGGGACTTTGTTATACTCGATCAGGGGACTTTGGTATGCTTGAACTAGGGACTTTGTTATACTGGGCCAGGGGACTTTTTTATACTCGATCAGGGGACTTTGTTATACTTGATCAGGGGACTTTGTTATACTCGACCAGGGGACTTTGTTATACTCGATCAGGGGACTTTGTTATACTCAACCAGGGAACATTTTTATACTTGATCAGGGGACTTTTTCATACTCGACCAGAGGCCTTTGTTATACTCGATGAGGAGGCTTTGTTATACTCGATCATAGGACTTTGCTATACTCGACAAGGGGACTTTGTTATACTCGATCAGGGGACTTTGGTATGCTTGAACTAGGGACTTTGTTATACTGGGACAGGGGACTTTTTTATACTCGATCAGGGGACTTTGTTACACTGGACCAGGGGACATTTTTATTCTCGATTAGGGGACTTTGTTATACTCGATCAGGGGATTTTTGTTACACTCGATCTGGGGACTTTGTTATACTCGACCAGGGGCCTTTGTTATACTCGATTAGGGGACTTTGTTATACTCGATAAGGGGACTTTGTTATTCTCGATAAGGGGACTTTGTTATACTCGATAAGGGGACTTTGTTATACTCGATAAGGGGACTTTGTTAGACTCGAACAGGGGACTTTGTTATAGTCGACCAGGGGACTTTGATATACTCGATTAGGCGGCTTTGTTATACTCGATCAGGGGACTTTTGTTATACTCGATGAGGGACCTTTGTTATACTCGATCAGGGGCCTTTGTTATACTAGATCAGGAAACTTTGTTATACTCGATTAAATGCCTTTTTTGAACTCGATCAGGGGACTTTTTTATACTCGATCAGGGGGCTTTGTTTTACTCGATCAGGAAACTTTGTTATACTCAATCAGGGGACTTTGTTATACTCGATCAAGGGAACTTTCTTATACTCGACCAGAGGACTCTCGAGTATAACAAAGTCCCCTGATCGAGTATATCAAAGTCGCCTGAACGATTATAACAAAGGCCCCTGATTGAGTATAACAAAGTTTCCTGATCGAGTAAAACAAAGCCCCCTGATCGAGTATAACAAAGTCCCTTGATCGAGTATAACAAAGTCCCCTCATCGAGTACAACAAAAGCCCCTAATCGAGTTTAACAAAGGCCCCTAATCGAGTTTAACAAACTCCCCTGGTCGAGTATAACAAAGTCCCCTGATCGAGTATAACAAATTACCCTGATCGAGTATAACAAAGTCCCCTGAACGATTATAACAAAGGCCCCTGATCGAGTATAACAAGGTTCCCTGATCGAGTATAACAAAGCCCCCTGATCGAGTATAACAAATTCCCCTGATCGAGAATAACAAGTCCCCTGATCGAGTATAACAGCGCCCCTGATCGAGCTTAACAAAGGCCCATGATCGAGTATAACAAAGTCCCCTGGTCGAGTATAACAAAGGTCCCTCATCGAGTTTAACAAAGGCCCTTCAATCGAGTATAACAAAGTTCCCTGGTCGAGTATAACCAACTCCCCTGGTCGAGTATAACAAAGTCCCCTGATCGAGTATAACAAAGTCCCCTGATCGAGTATAACAAAGTCCCCTGAACGAATATAACAAAGGCCCCTCATCAAGTATAACAAAGCCCGCTGATCGAGTATAACAAAGCCCCCTCATCGAGTATAACAAAATCCCCTGATCAAGTATAACAAAGTCCCCTGAACGAGTAAAACAAAGTCCCCTAATCGAGTTTAACATAGGCACCTCATCGAGAATAACAAAGGCCTTTGATCGAGTTTAACAAAGGCCCCTATTCGAGTATAACAATGTCCCCCTGATCGCGTATAACAAAGTCCCCTGATCGTGTATAACACAGTCCCATCATCGAGTATAACAATGTCCCCTCATCGAATATAACAATGTCCCCTGATCGAGTATAACAAAGTCCCCTGATCGGGTTTAACAAAGGCCCCTCATAGAGTATAACAAAGGCCCCTCATCGAGTATAACAAAGTACCATGATCGAGTATAACAAAGTCCCCTCATCGAGTATAACAAATTCCCCTGATCGAGTAGAACAAAGTCCCCTCATCGAGTATAACAAAGCCCCTCATCGAGTATAACAAAGTCACATGATCGAGTTTAACAAAGGCCCCTCATCGAGGATAACAAAGTCCCCTGGTCGAGTATAACAAACTCCCCTGGTCGAGTATAACAAAGTCCCTTGATCAAGTATAACAAAGCCCCCTGATCGAGTATAACAAAGCCCCCTACTCGAGTATAACAAAGTCCCCTGGTCTAGTATAACAAAGTCCCCGTATCGAGTATAACAAAGTCCCCTGATCGAGTATAACAAAGTCGCCTGAACGATTATAACAAAGTCCCCTGATCGAGTATAACAAAGTCCCCTGGTCGACTATAACAAAGTCCCCTGAACGATTATAACAAAGGCCCCTGATCGAGTAAAACAAAGCCCCCTGATCGAGTATAACAAAGTCCCCTAATCGAGTATAATAAAGTCCCCTGATCGAGTATAACAAAGGCCCCTGATCGAGTTTAACAAAGGCCCTCATCGAGTATAACAAAGCCCCCTGATCGAGTATAAGAAAGGCCCCTGATCGAATATAACAATGTCCCTAGTCGAGTATATACATAGTCCCATGATCGAGTATAACAAAGTCCCCAGATCTAGAATAACAAAGTCCCCTGATCGAGTATAACAAATCCCCCTCATCGAGTATAAAATAGCCCCCTGGTCGAATATAACAAAGTTCCTGATCGAGTATAACAAAGCCCTCTGATCGAGTATAACAAAGCCCTCTCATCGAGGATTAAAAAGCCTCCGGTCGAGTATAACAAAGTCCCCTGGTCGAGTATAACAAAGTCCCATGGTCGAGTATAACAAAGTCCCCTGATCGAGTATAACAAAGTCCCTTGATCGAGAAAAACAAAGCCCCCTGATCGAGTATAACAAAGTCCCCTGATCGAGTATAACAAAGCCCCCTCATCGAGTTTAACAAAACTCCCTGATCAAGTATATAAAATTTTCCCGGTCGAGTATAATTAAGTCCCATGATCGAGTATAACAAAGGCCCCTTATCGTAAATAACAAAGGTCCCTGGACGAGTATAATAAAGTCAACTGATCGAGTATAACAAAGTCCCCTCATCGAGTATAACAAACTCCCCTGATCGATTCAAAAATCACCCCTGATCGAGTAAAACAAAGGCCCCTGGTCGAGTATAAGAAAGTCAACTGATCGAGTATAACAAAGTCCCCTGATCGAGTATAACAAAGGCCCCTGATCGAGTATAAGAAAGTTCCCTGATCGAATATAACAAAGTCCCAAGATCGAGTATAACAGAGTCCTTTAATCGAGTATAGCAAAGCCCCCTGGTCGAGTATAATTAAGTCCCATGATAGAGTATAACAAAGGCCCCTTATCGTAAATAACAAAGGTCCCTGGTCGAATATAATAAAGTCAACTGATCGAGTATAACAAAGTCCCCTGGTCGAGTATATCAAAGTTCCCTGATCGAGTATAACAAAGTCCCCTATTCGAGTATAACAAAGCCACCTAATCGAATATAACAAAATCCCCTAATCGAGTATAACAAAGTCCCCTGATCGAGTATAACAAAGCCCCCTTATCGAGTATAACAAAGTCTCCTGATCGAGTATAACAAAGTTCCCTGGTCGAGTATAACAAAGCCCCCTCATCGAGAATAACAAAGCCCCCTGAAAGAGTATAACAAAGCCCCCTTTTTGAGTATAACAATGTCCCCTGGTCGAGTGTAACAAATTCCTATGATGGAGTATAACAAAGGCCACTAATCGAGTGTAACAAAGGCCCCTGGTCGAGTATAAAAAGGTCCCCTGATCGAGTAACGGAAAGTCCCCTGATCGAGAATAACAAGGTCCCCTGATCGATTATAACAAAGCACCCTGATCGAGTATAACAAATCCCCCTAATCGAGTATAACAAAGCACCCTAATGGAGTATAACAAAGCCTCCTGATCGAGTATAAGAAAGGCCTCTAATCGAGAATAGCAAAGTCCCCATGACCGAGTATAACAAAGTCACCTGATCGAGTATAACAAAGTCACCTGATCGAGTATAACAAAGTCCCCTGATCGAGAATAACAAAGTCCCATCATCGAGTATAACAAAGGCCCCAAATCGATTGTAACAAAGGCCCCTGATCGAGTTCAACAAAGTCCCAAGATTGAGTAAAACAAAGTCCCCTGATCGAGTATAAAAAAGTCCCCTGATCGAGTATAACAAATTCCCCTCATCGAGCGTAACAAAGTCCCCTGATCGAGTATAACAAAGTCCCCTCATCGAGCGTAGCAAAGTCCCCTGATCGAGTATAACAAAGTCCCTTGAACGAGTATGACAAAGTCCCCTGATCGAGTATAACAAAGTCCCCTGATCGAGTATAACAAAGTTCCCTGATCGAGTATAACAAAGTTCCCTGATCGAGTATAACATAGTCCCCTGATCGATTATAACAAAGTAACATGATCGAGTATAACAAAGTCCCAAGATTGCGTATAACAAAGCCCCCTTATCCAGTATAACAAAGTCCGCTGATCGAGTACAACAAAATCACCTACTCGGGTATAACAAAGTCCCCTGATCTAGAATAACAAAATCTCCTGATCGAGTATAGCAAAGCCCATGATCGATAATAAAAAAGTACCCTCATCGAGTATAACAAAGTCCCAAGATTGAGTATAACAAAGCCCCCTGATCGAGTATAACAAAGTCCGCTGATCGAGTATAACAAAATCACCTAATCGGGTATAACAAAGTCTTCTGATCGAGTATAACAAAGTCCCCTTATCGAGAATAACAAAGTCCCCTAATCGAGTATAGCAAAGCCCCCTGATCGAGCATACAAAGTCCATGATCGAGCATAAAATAGTACCCTGATCGAGTGTAACAAAGTCCTCTGATCGAGTATAACAAAGTCCCCTAATCGAGTATAACAAAGCCCCCTAATCGAGTATAACAAAAGTCCCTGGTCGAGTATAACAAAGACCCCTGATCGAACATAACAAAATCCCCTGATCGAGTATAACAAAGCCCCCTGATCGAGTATAACAAAGCACCCTAATGGAGGATAACAAAGTCCCCTGATCAAGTATAACAAAGTTCCCTGACCGAGAATAACAAAGTTCCGTCACCGAGTATAACAAAGCCCCCTGATCGAGTATAACAAAGCACCCTAATGGAGTATAACAAAGCCCCCTGATCGAGTATAAGAAAGGCCTCTGATCGAGAATAGCAAAGTATCCTGACCGAGTATAACAAAGTCACCTGATCGAGTATAACAAAGTCACCTGATCGAGTATAACAAAGTCCCCTGATCGAGAATAACAAAGTCCCGTCATCGAGTATAACAAAGCCCCCTGATCGAGTATAAGAAAGGCCCCTGATCGAATATAACAATGTCCCTAGTCGAGTATATACATAGTCCCCTGATCGAGTATAACAAATCCCCCTCATCGAGTATAAAATAGCCCCCTGGTCGAATATAACAAAGTCCCTGATCGAGTATAACAAAGCCCTCTGATCGAGTATAACAAAGCCCTCTTATCGAGGATTAAAAAGCCTCCGGTCGAGTATAACAAAGTCCCCTGGTCGAGTATAACAAAGTCCCATGGTCGAGTATAACAAAGTCCCCTGATCGAGTATAACAAAGTCCCTTGATCGAGAAAAACAAAGCCCCCTGATCGAGTATAACAAAGTCCCCTGATCGAGTATAACAAAGCCCCCTCATCGAGTTTAACAAAACTCCCTGATCAAGTATATAAAATTTTCCCTGGTCGAGTATAATTAAGTCCCATGATCGAGTATAACAAAGGCCCCTTATCGTAAATAACAAAGGTCCCTGGTCGAGTATAATAAAGTCAACTGATCGAGTATAACAAAGTCCCCTCATCGAGTATAACAAACTCCCCTGATCGATTCAAAAATCACCCCTGATCGAGTAAAACAAAGGCCCCTGGTCGAGTATAAGAAAGTCAACTGATCGAGTATAACAAAGTCCCCTGATCGAGTATAACAAAGGCCCCTGATCGAGTATAACAAAGTTCCCTGATCGAATATAACAAAGTCCCAAGATCGAGTATAACAGAGTCCTTTAATCGAGTATAGCAAAGCCCCCTGATCGAGTGAGTATATAGTATAATAAGTCCCATGATAGAGTATAACAAAGGCCCCTGATCGAGTATAACAAACTCCAATGGTCGATTGTAACAAAGTCCCATGATCGAGTATAACAAAGGCCCCTAATCGAATGTAACAAAGGCCCCTGGTCGAGTATAAAAAGGTCCCCTCATTGAGTAAAGCAAAGTCCCCTGATCGAGTATAACAAAGTCCCCTGATCGAGTTCAACAAAGTCCCAAGATTGAGTATAACAAAGTCCCCTGATCGAGTATAACAAAGTCCCCTGATCGAGTATAACAAAATCGTAACAAAGTCCCCTGATCGAGTATAACAAAGTCCCCTGATCGAGTATAACAAAGCCCTCATCGAGTTTAACAAAACCCCTGATCAAGTATATAAATTCCCGGTCGAGTATAATAAGTCCCATGATCGAGAATAACAAAGGCCCCTTATCGTAAATAACAAAGGTCCCTGGTCGAGTATAAGAAAGTCAACTGATCGAGTATAACAAAGTCCCCTGATCGAGTATAACAAAGGCCCCTGATCGAGTATAACAAAGTTCCCTGATCGAATATAACAAAGCCCCAAGATCGAGTATAACAGAGTCCTTTAATCGAGTATAGCAAAGCCCCCTGATCGAGTATAACAAAGGTCCCTGATCGAGTATAACAAAGACCCCAGTTCGAGTATAACAAAGTCTCCTGATCGAGTATAACAAAGCCCCCTGATAAAGTATAACAAAGCCCTTTTTTCGAGTATAACAAAGTCCAATGGTCGATTGTAACAAAGTCCCATGATTGAGTATAACAAAGTCCCCTGATCGACTATAACAAAGTCCCCTGACCGAGTATAACAAAGCACCCTTATCGAGTTTAACAAAACTCCCTGATCAAGTAAATAAAATTCCCCTGGTCGAGTATAATTAAGTCCCATGATAGAGTATAACAAAGGCCCCTGATCGAGTATAACAAACTCCAATGGTCGATTGTAACAAAGTCCCATGATCGAGTATAACAAAGGCCACTAATCGAATGTAACAAAGGCCCCTGGTCGAGTATAAAAAGGTCCCCTCATTGAGTAAAGCAAAGTCCCCTGATCGAGTATAACAAAGTCCCCTGATCGAGTTCAACAAAGTCCCAAGATTGAGTATAACAAAGTCCTCTGATCGAGTATAACAAAGTCCCCTGATCGAGTATAACAAATTCCCCTGATCGAGCGTAACAAAGTCCCCTGATCGAGTATAACAAAGTCCCCTGATCGAGTATAACAAATTCCCTGATCGAGTATAACAAAGTCCCCTGATCGAGTATATTTAAGTCCCCTGGTCGAGTATAATAAAGGACCCTAATGGAGTATAACAAAGTCTCAAGATCGAGTATAACAAAGTCCCCTGATCGAGTATGACAAAGTCCCCTGATCGAGTATAACAAAGTCCCCTGATCGAGTATAACAAAGTTCCTTGATCGAGTATAACAAAGCCCCCTCGTCGAGTATAACAAAGTCCCCTGATTGAGTTTAACAAAGTCCCCTGATCGAGTATAACAAAGTCCCTTGATCGAGAAAAACAAAGCCCCTTGATCGAGTATAACAAAGTCCCCTGATCGAGTATAACATAGTCCCCTGATCGATTATAACAAAGTAACATGATCGAGTATAACAAAGTCCCAAGATTGCGTATAACAAAGCCCCCTTATCCAGTATAACAAAGTCCGCTGATCGAGTACAACAAAATCACCTAATCGGGTATAACAAAGTCCCCTGATCTAGAATAACAAAATCTCCTGATCGAGTATAGCAAAGCCCATGATCGATTATAAAAAAGTACCCTCATCGAGTATAACAAAGTCCCAAGATTGAGTATAACAAAGCCCCCTGATCGAGTATAACAAAGTCCGCTGATCGAGTATAACAAAATCACCTAATCGGGTATAACAAAGTCTTCTGATCGAGTATAACAAAGTCCCCTTATCGAGAATAACAAAGTCCCCTAATCGAGTATAGCAAAGCCCCCTGATCGAGCATACAAAGTCCATGATCGAGCATAAAATAGTACCCTGATCGAGTGTAACAAAGTCCTCTGATCGAGTATAACAAAGTCCCCTAATCGAGTATAACAAAGCCACCTCGTCGAGTATAACAAAGTCCCCTGATTGAGTATAACAAAGTCCCCTGATCGAGTATAGCAAAGTCCCATGATCGAGAAAAACAAAGCCCCCTGATCGAGTATAACAAAGTCCCCTGATCGAGTATAACATAGTCCCCTGATCGAGTATAACAAAGTAACCTGCTCGAGTATAACAAAGTCCCAAGATTGAGTATAACAAAGCCCCCTTATCCAGTATAACAAAGTCCGCTGATCGAGTACAACAAAATCACCTAATCGGGTATAACAAAGTCCCCTGATCTAGAATAACAAAATCTCCTGATCGAGTATAGCAAAGCCCATGATCGATTATAAAAAAGTACCCTCATCGAGTATAAGAAAGTCCCAAGATTGAGTATAACAAAGCCCCCTAATCGAGTATAACAAAGTCCGCTGATCGAGTACAACAAAATCACCTAATCGGGTATAACAAAGTCCTCTGATCGAGTATAACAAAGTCCCCTTATCGAGAATAACAAAGTCCCCTAATCGAGTATAGCAAAGCCCCCTGATCGAGCATACAAAGTCCATGATCGAGCATAAAATAGTACCCTGATCGAGTATAACAAAGTTCCCTGATCGATTATAACAAATTCCCCTTATCGAGTATGACAAAGGCCCTGAATCGAGTATAACAAAGGCCCCTGGTCGAAAATAACAAGGTCCCCTGATCGAGTATAACAAAGTCCCCTGATCGAGTATAACAAAGTCCCAAGATTAAGTATAACAAAGCCCCCTGATCGAGTATAATAAAGTCCGCTGCCCGAGTACAAGAAAATCACCTAATCGGGTATAACAAAATCACCTGATCGAGTATAACAAAGTCCCAAGATCGAGTATAACAAAGTCCCCTGATCGAGTATAAGAAAGTTACCCTGATCCAGTATAACAAAGGCCCCTAATGGAGTATAACTAACGCCCCTGACCGAATATAACAAAGTCCCTAGTTGAGAAAATACAAAGTCCCCTGATCGAGTACAACAAAGCCCCCCTGATCGAGTATAAGAAAGTCCCCTGATCGAGTATAAGAAAGTCCCCTGATCCAGTATAACAAAGACCCGTAATGGAGTATAACAAAGGCCCCTCATCGAGTTTAACAAAGTCCTCTGATCGAGTATAACAAAGTCCCTTGATCGAGTACAACAAAGTCCTCTTATCGAGTATAATAAAGGCCTGGATCGAGTATAACAAAATCCCCTGATCTAGTATAACAAAGTCCCCTGATCGAGTATAACAAAGTCCCCTGGTCGAGTATAACAAAGTCCCCTGATCGAGTATAACAAAGCCCCCTCATCGAGTATTACAAAGTCCCCTGGTCGAGTAAAACAAAGTCCCCTGGTCGAGTGTAACAAAGTCCTATGATGGAGTATAACAAAGGCCACTAATCGGGTGTAACAAAGGCCCCTGGTCGAGTATAAAAAGGTCCCCTGATCGAGTAAAGGAAAGTCCCCTGATCGAGAATAACAAGGTCCCCTGATCGATTATAACAAAGCACCCTGATCGAGTATAACAAATCCCCCTGATCGATTATAACAAAGCACCCTAATGGAGTATAACAAAGCCCCCTGATCGAGTATAAGAAAGGCCTCTGATCGAGAATAGCAAATTCCCCTGACCGAGTATAACAAAGTCACCTGATCGAGTATAACAAAGTCACCTGATCGAGTATAACATAGTCCCCTGATCGAGAATAACAAAGTCCCGTCACCGAGTATAACAAAGCCCCCTGATCGAGTATAACAAAGCACCCTAATGGAGTATAACAAAGCCCCCTGATCGAGTATAAGAAAGGCCTCTGATCGAGAATAGCAAAGTCCCCTGACCGAGTATAACAAAGTCACCTGATCGAGTATAACAAACTCACCTGATCGAGTATAACAAAGTCCCCTGATCGAGAATAACAAAGTCCCGTCATCGAGTATAACAAAGCCCCCTGATCGAGTATAAGAAAGGCCCATGATCGAATATAACAATGTCCCTAGTCGAGTATATACAAAGTCCCCTTATCGAGTATAACAAAGTCCCCAGATCTAGAATAACAAAGTCCCCTGATCGAGTATAACAAATCCCCCTCATCGAGTATAAAATAGCCCCCTGGTCGAGGATAACAAAGTCCCTGATCGAGTATAACAAAGCCCTCTGATCGAGTATAAGAAAGCCCTCTCATCGAGTATACAAAAGCCTCCGGTCGAGTATAACAAAGTCCCCTGGTCGAGTATAACAAAGTCCCATGATCGAGTATAACAAAGTCCCCTGATCGAGTATAAAAAAGTCCATTGATCGAGAAAAACAAAGCCCCCTGATCGAGTATAACAAAGTCCCCTGATCGAGTATAACAAAGCCCACTCATCGAGTTTAACAAAACTCCCTGATCCAGTATATAAAATTCCCCTGGTCGAGTATAATAAAGTCAACTGATCGAGTATAACAAAGTCCCCTCATCGAGTATAACAAACTCCCCTGATCGATTGAAAAAAACACCCCTGATCGAGTAAAACAAAGGCCCCTCGTCGAGTATAACAAAGTCAACTGTTCGAGTATAACAAAGTCCCCTGATCGAGTATAACAAAGTTCTCTGATCGAATATAACAAAGTCCCATGATCGAGTATAACAAAGTCCTTTAATCGAGTATAGCAAAGCCTCCTGATCGAGTATAACAATGGTCCCTGATCGAATATAACAAAGACCCCAGATCGAGTATCACAAAGTCTCCTGAACGAGTATAACAAAGCCCCCTGATAAAGTATAACAAAGCCCGCTTTTCGAGTATAACAAAGTCCAATGGTCGATTGTAACAAAGTCCCATGATCGAGTATAACAAAGTCCCCTGATCGACTATAACAAAGTTCCCTTATCGAGTATAATAAAGTTCCCTGATCGAATATAAAAAAGTCCCATGATCGAGTATAACAAAGTCCTTTAATCGAGTATAGCAAAGCCCCCTGATCGAGTATAACAAAGGTCCCTGATCGAGTATAACAAAGACCCCAGATCGAGTATAACAAAGTCTCCTGATCGAGTATAACAAAGCCCCCTCATAAAGTATAACAAAGCCCCCTTTTCGAGTATAACAAAGTCCAATGGTCGATTATAACAAAGTCCCATGATCGAGTATAACAAAGGCCCCAAATCGATTGTAACAAAGGCCCCTGATCGAGTTCAACAAAGTCCCAAGATTGAGTATAACAAAGTCCCATGATCGAGTATAACAAAGTCCCTTGATCGAGTATAACAAATTCCCCTCATCGAGCGTAACAAAGTCTCCTGATCGAGTATAACAAAGTCCCCTCATCGAGCGTAACAAAGTCCCCTGATCGAGTATAACAAAGTCCCCTGATCGAGTATGACAAAGTCCCCTGATCGAGTATAACAAAGTCCCCTGATCGAGTTTAACAAAGTTCCCTAATCGAGTATAACAAAGTCCCCTGATCGAGTGTAACAAAGTCCTCTGATCGAGTATAACAAAGTCCCCTAATCGAGTATAACAAAGCCACCTAGTCGAGTATAACAAAGTCCTCTAATCGAGTATAACAAAGTCACCTAGTCGAGTATAACAAAGTCCCCTGATCGAGTATAACAAAGTCCCCTTATCGAGAATAACAAAGTCCCCTAATCGAGTATAACAAAGCCCCCTGATCGAGCATAACAAAGCCCATGATCGAGTATAAAATAGTACCCTGATCGAGTATAACAAAGTGTCCTAATCGAGTATAACAAAGTCCCCTGATCCAATATAACAAAGGCCCCTAATGGAGTATAACAAAGGCCCCTGATCGAGTTTAAAAAAGTCCCAAGATCGAGTAACAAAGTCCCCTCATCGTGTATAACAAAGTCCCCTGATCGAGTATAACAAAGTTCCCTTATCGAGTATAATAAAGCCCCGGATCGAGTACAACAAAGTACCCTGATCGAGTATAACAAAGTCCCCTGATCGAGTATAAGAAAATTCCCTGATCCAGTATAACAAAGGTCCCTGGCCCCTAATGGAGTATAACAAACGTCCCTGACCGAATATAACAAAGTCCCTAGTTGAGAAAATACAAAGTCCCCTGATCGAGTACAACAAAGCACCCTGATCGAGTATAAGAAAGTCCCCTAATCGAGTATAAGAAAGGCCAAGATCGAGTAAAACAAACTCTTCTGATCGAGTATAACAAAGTCCCCTAATCGAGTATAACAAAGTCCTCTTATCGAGTATAATAAAGGCCTGGATCGAGTATAACAAAATCCCCTGATGTAGTATAACAAAGTCCCTTGATCGAGTATAACAAAGTCCCCTGGTCGAGTAAAACAAAGTCCCCTTATCGAGTATAACAAAGCCCCCTCAGCGAGTATTACAAAGTCCCCAGGTCGAGTAAAACAAAATCCCCTGGTCGAGTATAACAAAGTCCCCTGATCGAGTATAACAAAGGCCCTTTATCGAGTATAACAAAGGCCCCTGGTCGAGTATAACAAAGTCCCCTGATCGAATATATCAAAGGACCCTAATGGAGTATAACAAAGTCCCAAGATCGAGAATAACAAAGTCTTCCAATCGAGTATAACAAAGTCCCCTGATCGGGAATAACAACGTCCCCTGATCGAGTATAACAAAGTTACCTGATCGAGTATAAGAAAGTCCCCTGATCGAGTAAAACACACACCCCTGATCGAGTATAACAAAGTCCCCTGATCGATAATAACAAAGCCCCCTAATCGAGTA
>NW_024752599.1:0-8349 GCF_018991925.1 Homarus americanus
CTGGCAAATGCACAGGCCATTGTAACCACTCTGGCCCGGAAAGGCGTCAAGGGATACCTACTGGCTTGGATTGCTGACTATCCCCAAAACAGAACAGCAAGAGTTACCTGTCAAGGACAAGTCTCAGATCACCAAAGACTGGAAAATGGCACACCACAAGGAGGAGTTCTTAGTCCAACTCTCTTCAACATCCTCATGAAAAACTTGTGTCGGCTCCCCTTTCAAGAGGGTGCCAAACTGCTGTGATATGCTGAGGACTTAGCACTGATAGTAAAAGGCAGAAACCAAATCAACAAAGTCCAAAGAGCACTAGACTTCATCAGTGAAGAATGTATGAGTCTCGGGCTCAAGATATCAATCCCCAAATCGAAAGCCATGAGATTTGGACACAATGAGCCGGTGACACAACTTCAAATACAAGGTATTGCCCTACAATGGGTCAATGTATACAAATACCTGGGCATCTGGATTGACAAAGGCCTCTAATTTGACACTGAGATAAACTATCTAAGAGACCGAATAGGCAAGAGAGTCAACATGATGAGAGCCATGACAGGACCCAAGGTAGGTGCGGAACACGTAGTCCTAAGAACGCTATATATACACGCCATTCGATCATTAACAGACTATGCGACACCTGCTCTTAACACACTGTCTGAGGGGCAGTAGGCGAAATTAGAAGTTGCCCAGAATAACGCTATGAGAGCCATTGTCAAGGCACCTATGTGGACAAAAATTGAAAACTTACACATCGAGACAGGTCTCACATCTCTCCAAACCAGAGCGGAACGATTAACAGCGTGCTTTGCAACAAAACTGATTACCAGGGCTCGGGAAAGTGACATCAAGAATGGACTCTTATAAGCACTGAACCTTAACAGAGATGTCTTTAACAAGAAAACATGGCTATTGTGCGCAGCTAACGCTGTAAACTGACTGAAATTGAAAGACACAATCCTCAGCAAAGGACCTGATACAACATGTCCAGACTACAGCACCCCAGCACCGTGGGAGTCCCCGCCAGCAGTCTTCAACATTCTACAAACTGGGACAAGAAAGGCTGACTGTAACCCACATGAGCTCCGACAGGTAGCAGAGAGAAACATGAAGGCTCTAACACCTCACAATAGTACAGTGTATTACACAGACGGTTCCGTAGAACCCACCAGTACGAAGGCAGGAGCAGCCTTCACCATATAAGGAGGTAACACGTCCCTTTGGAGAACCTCAGATGGATGCTCTACTTTGCAAGTTGAGCTAGCTGCCATACTTGGAGCCCTAAGACACGCTTCCATAAACAGTCAACAAGGCGTTGTAATACACACTGACTCACGATGTGCTATTTAAGCACTACAATGCAGAGAGCCTAGAGACAACATTCATCTCATAACATCCGTTATTGGACTACTGCAAGGTTTAAAACTACAAGATCGGCAAGTTATCATTAACTGGGTGCCCAGTCATACTGGAATCCCAGGGAATGAACGAGCTGATGCTGCTCCCAAGGCTGCGTTAGGACAGCGAAACACTGAGATGAACATCCCGACCAGTCAGGAGCAGATAAAGAAGACCAAAATAACACGAACTGCCCAGTGGAAAATAGAGGAACATAGAAGATTAACACCAGTATCACGATCGGCCAGGTGGTACTATCTGGTCACGAATTATGAGAGACCACCACTCATGAAGGATATAACAAGAAGGGAAGAAGTCAGCTTCCACCGACTGAGACTGGGATACCCATGCATTTGGGAAATAATTGTATAATTGTACCAGCACCAGCAGAGCAGCGCACATGCAAGACCTGCTACAGCGGACCAGAAAATACACTGCAGCACTACCTCCTAGAGTGCCCTGAAACACAATTAGCTAGGAAAAACATACAACCCCCTATCACAGCAGAGAAGGTTGCCAGAATGCTAACCACCAACCACTCTCAAGAAACCCTACAGTTTCTTATCGAGCATCACCCCCACACTAGTGGTGGAGATGTAAATTTAACCAAAAAGACGCTGGTGTTTAATCCCAGCAGTGGGTGGACCAGCATTTTAGCTTAAGGTCCTCGTAGGTAATATTCCTACAAATATATTAAAAAAAAAATACTCTGACCCCTTTCCGGCGGACAGCAACACCCGACTCATGAGCCGGGTCGCCCTATAGTAACTACACAAGTCCAGTAATGTATGTACCCCACCATAGGTTCCTCTGTGTTCCCGGGATGTGAAGTGATGGCGGTGAGGCTCCCCTGCACAGCAGATATTTCCGCTGTGTCTCTGTCTCCGGTTGAGTTGCTCTGGTTGGTCTGTGGAGGACGAGCGGCTGTCTGTTTTTGCTCCCCCACACCTCGCCGACTTCGTGAAAATGACTCTGTAACTGGATTTGTGGCGCAACAGATTCAAATTAGGGATAAAAAAAGAAAATCCACACCATATCATGGTTCAGTTCACTCTCCCTACTCAACAAACCCCAGTGTGTTAGGACAGTATACGTTTCCTCCTACATCTTCTATTCCTCCAGTGACATCTAAGTTGTCTAACACCCAACTAACAGTGACTAAAGCAAGCTCAAGCATGTTTACTACAATTCTATTTTATTTAAAGTTTTGCTGCAGAATGATCGCATTCGCGAGTTCACAGCAGAAGATGGTTATCAAATAATTACAATTTTCATGTACAGTCACCCAAAAAAGTCCTGTCGCGAACCATGAATCCCGAGATTCAGACTCTTGAATCCGAAGCATTTATGGACAGATAATGTATCAGTGTCTACTGCCTCGAGTTCACGAGTCTGAATCTCGGGGTTCGTGGATCGAGACAGGACTTTTTTGGGTGACTGTACATGTGAGGATGTTGTGCAGAACACTGAAATATGGATGATTAGGATCACAAGGACAGCACCATACCATAAGAGCAGTTTGCATGCATTTTTTCAATTACGACTGTTATATTATGTTTACTGGACCCTGCATACAGTCATGCTAAGACTGATGATTATGCCCAGTCTAATACAATACTTTCTTATGCACGTAAGACCCCACTTAAGGTACCTCGTACCCCACTGGCCAGTACAGTTACACCTGTGGCGTAAGTTCATCACAAGGTTTCCAATGATACTTGCACGAAACCAAAACAGTAACTGTTAAGCAAACACTGTAACACTAATGGTCATATTACTGACTTTTGTTACAAGCTCCAGCAAAGTCAAGACCATTATGAGACCTACTTCCGTCCCATTTAGCAATTGCTCAGACCAAGTCAACTACTGTACCGACATGTGATAAGTGGTGTATATTAGATGGTATAAGCGTTGGTTTGAGTTACCTTACCTTTGCTCTTATAAATAAGTTGAGGGGTTATCCCTTAGGCAACGGGTGACGTTTCACTTCAGAACATTAAAATCCACTGTCAACCACTGTTTAAATGCCCAGCGTGGGTTATCAGGTTCCATTGTGTCTATTTGCCTATCACACCACACGTGCGGCCACAGGGAACCTTCCTGAACATAATTACCTACTTTTGTTTGTTTCATTTTCATCGTTTGTCTATTTTATCATGTTGTATCAAAGTAATATTGCAAAAAGTAGTGTAGTTGTATTGCAGTTTAGTAGTATAGTAAAATAATGCTATGATTATATTATAAATGTATTTATATGTGGAATTATTATTATTTTATGCAAAACTTGCATTAACGAACAGTGCATTGCTTTTAGATGCTGTTATCATATTGTACTTGTGCTGTTTAATTATGAGTTGCAATGCTTTCCCAGTCTGACCTACAGTTGCTACATGGAATGCAGTAAACACTTCCATTTACATTCAAGGTTGGGCTATTCTTGAGTAATATATTGGTAATAGTTGTGTCATACTTAAAAACAACAAGTATCTGAAAGCAGTGCACTGTTCGTTTAAGTTAGGAACAATAATCATCCCATGGATTGGGAAAACAGCTTAGAAGTGTACAAATCATCATGTGTCACAGAAAGACTTCTGGTTGAAGCGAGTTTGATTAGGGAATTTAATTCTCTAAACATTAGTGATGGTCAGTACAAAACTGATAATAATATATTAAACAAATTTATTTGTCAGTGGCCTAAGGTTAAAAATGCTTTGAAAGCATTGGAGTTAGATGTAGGATAGATGATTAGTGGGTCCCATATTTTTTACCTGACTTAACTTGACGAGTCACGTCGCCCTTTCTCTTAAGCTCCCTTGCGTGTGTGGTGGTGTTGGTGTGTGGATTATTGGATGTCATGTTTATGACCTAACCTCATGTTTAGTAGGGTCACCCTGTGCACTTAAACTTCTCTCGGTCCATGTAATTCAGTTGCCTCTGAAGAAGTCTTGAATAAAGACAAAAGCTAAGGTGCTCCATTGTTTCCATTTTCCCAGTGTGATTTTATCAAGATTAATCTTATCCACGTTTTCATTGTGGATCTCCATGAAATAGATATATATGTACATATATATATATATATATATATATATATATATATATATATATATATATATATATATATATATATATATATATATATATATATATATATATATTGTTACGAACCACGCCATCTATTGATATGATCTACCTACCCAGCACCACGAGCAACGCCATCTAGGGACGAAACCCGAGTATGACTAGTCTTAGTTACCACTCCGGGGTTTCCCTTCTCCATATCCTGGTTGTTGTGTCACCTCCTCCAAGTCTTCCTCATCAGCTCCAGTTCGAGGAGAGTTCAGTTCACTCTGGGAAGTGACCACACTAGGATCACCTATCCTGGAAACCTACGGCACAGTGACTACCTACCACCGTCTTCAATACTCAGCCTTACTCGTCAGCCATCTCAGCACTGCACTTGAGTATTTTGTAATCTTTTATTGCCTCCCCACCTCCACATGCTTTAGAATGTTGTATGTTGTATAAATATGTATATACTGTTAAGCCAATGTTGCGTATGTTTAGGTTAAGTATGGTTAAGGGTAATTTATAAGAAGCTGAATATTTTGTTAAGGAATTTATGGTACTTTATTATACACAACAAAAACTCTCATCGTTTGTCTACCCTTTTATAGTCCGATTGTCTTTGTTTTTTTATTGTTGGTACTGTTGGGATCTGGGTAGACTTTAACTATATTCTAAATCTAGCTTATAAATAAGCGACCTTGATAGGACACGACCCAACAAGTGCCATATTTCTTTTGCTTGTTACTCATAATTTAATTTATTCCTCCCAGTCTGCTTCTGTTCTAATTGCTTTACCGGTGGTTTAAAGTTTCCTTCATATAATATTGTATATATTGGTATTTATCGTACAGTAGAGTGACAGACGCTGGATCATAGGTTCCAAGTGTCATAAGGGCTTACCTGTTATTACACGTGGCAGTCATCTTAAGTCTTATCGAGTGTAGGGAAGAATCCGGATCTGTTTAATGCCGTACCCTCGCTCCAGAGTAGGCTGTTCCATAGTCACTAGTTAAGGGTGAAGTGATATCTTGGGACGCCCCACTCTACCAGGACCCCATAATTATAAAGCCTCAATTATTGTTCTTCTCATTATCTCATTCGGGGTCAATAATTCAAGTATCTAAGGGTTGTTTATCCGGATCTTTATATTAATGCCGTAATACGCCCTTCCTCTTTCAAGTATCTAAGGGTTGTTAATCCGGATCTTTATATTAATGCTGTAATATGCCCTTCCTCTTTCAAGTCTCTTATCCTTATCTAAGAATCTTATCAGAAGAACAATATTCATAAGTGTAATTTCCCTAGGTATAACTTGGGTAGTTTCCGGGACTTTCTGGTTATCCACTGCCGTGATATTTTCTAGGATAATCCACTTATCTTATCTTTTTGACCATTAATTAATTTATCAAGGTTTTCTTAACAATGGCCACCTCAGGATTTGTTAAACTTGGTAGTCCTGGAGGAGTGGAAGAGCAAGATACCTTTTCACTTCTTGAAGCATGTGGAGGAGCGTGGAGAGGTTAATTTAGGGCGTGCGACTGAGCTGGCTGATGCGTACGCCTTGCTGGTGGAGTCACTGGGCAGTAGGGAACGTGGTACTTTCCGGCATGTTAGGTCGTCCTCTGATGATTACCTTGGGGGCGTGAGTGGTAGGTCGAAAGGTCCCACACCTACCCCCCCTGATGCAAACCGCCAAGTTTTGCCGGTTCTGATGATCCGGGTTTATCCAGTAGCGTTCCCTGGATCCCAAATCCACACCAATAGCAACCACCAATGTGGAAAGGCCCCATCAGGATATCTTCTCTTCATTCACCTATAAGGCAAAAATTTCAATCATAGAGGGGTCTCGTTCTTTCCCTATTCGTATACTACGTGATACGGGCGCAGCACAATCTATCCTCCTGTTTAACGTCATTCCTGATATATCTACCGCATTTACTAATGAGAGTGTTCTAATTTCAGATCTCTCATCCCATTCTTCCTATCCCTTAGCTAAAGTGCACCTCCAATGTCCCTTGATTACTGGGGAAGTGCAAATAGCCATTAGGAAAGATCCAATGCCTGTGAACGGCATTCATTTATTATTGGGTAATGACTTGGTAGGAGATGTAGTGGTTCCCAACATAAAGACAGTCGTCTCTCCCTTACCTGTCAACTCCACCACTGACCTTGAAGAAACTACTCCTCACCTTTTCCCATCTTGTGCTGTCACCCGATCATAGAGTGTGCGAAATGGGCCCTCTTCATCTAAAACCACCTCCAATATCTTCCTACCCACAGAAGATCTGTACAATAAGACCATTAGTAAGGATGAGCTCATTAAAGCCCAACAATCTGATCCATCTTTGAATAAACTTCATCATGCAGCAGTTGAGGCTAAAGATTTTAACACCCTTCCGTGTTTTTATTATCAGGAAGGGGTTTTGATAAGGGCCTATAGACCCCCTGAGCTTACCCATCTAGACACGTGGTCTGAAATACATCAAGTGGTAATTACCTCCTCAGTCAGACCAGCATTAATTGCCCTTGCCCATGATGGTATTTCAGGACATTTGGGAATCCTGAAAACATATAAAAAGCTCCTCCAACACTATTACTGGCCTGGACTTAGGAAGGAGGTGTCAAAGTACCTAAAATCTTGTCATATTTGTCAAATGGTAGGAAAACCAAATGAAAGTATACCAGCAGCTCCCATTAAGCCCATCCTTATTTTACAGTTATGGATACCAGTATACGTTATCCTGAGGCTTTTCCCCTTAAAAGCATCACTTCCAAAAATGTAATCAAACCTCTTTTGCACCTTTTCACTTCAGTGGGCATTCCTAAAGAGATCCAATCCGATCAGGGCACCAATTTTACGAGCAATCTTTTCAAACAGGTGATGAAAGACCTTAGTGTGGACCATTGTACATCTTCGGCTTACCACCCACAATCCCAAGGTTGCTTGGAACGGTTCCATCAAACTTTCAAATCAATGCTAAAAAAATACTGTATAGAACACCAAAAGGAATGGGATGAAAGCATAGACTTGTTACTCTTTGCCATCAGGGAATGTCCCCAGGAGTCATTGGGTTTCTCCCATTCGAGTTACTATATGGGAGACAAATTAGGGGACCCCTTAAAATAGTAAAGGAACAGTGGTTTGACACTCCATCTATTAAGCCCGCAACAGTTTCCCAATACATTGACACTTTACGGGACAAATTAACTGAAGTCCGAACCATTGCTCAGTCAAACTTAAGAAAAGTTCAAGAAAAAATGGTGAAGTCCCAACCTAAATTTGTTGAAAGATCATTTTCTCCAGGTGACAAAGTGTTACTCTTTCTAACCATTCCAGGCTCTCCCCTTAAAAGCAAGTTTACTGGTCCCTATATAGTTGCTAATAAACTATCTCCCCTCAACTATATAGTCCATACTCCTGATCGCAGAAAAGATTCACAACTTGTTCACATTAATCTCATGAAACTTTACCATTCCAGGCAGTCAGAGGAAGACATCCCAGAGGGTATAAGCCTACCTGTATTGCATACGGTTTTGTCAGGGCCGGAGCCGGAGACAGATGACATGGACCTATTGGAGAATTTAGACTTCCCTCTACCTAAAGAAAACCCTGCTAACAGTCACATACTCAACAACTTGGATGAGTATTTATCTGTTCTGAATCCATCTCAAGCAATAGATCTCACTAAGTTATTATCAACATTTCCTAAAGTCACGTCAGACCTCCCAGGGTTTTCCAATATACTTAAACATGATATTAAGCTAATCTCAGATGATGTACAACCCATTAGGCAATCAGCATATCAACTAAACCCACAAAAAAGAGAGATTATGAAAAAGGAGGTAGACTTTTTGTTAAAACATAACTTAGCTGAGCCAAGTACCTCC